>NW_022631021.1:9323252-9459288 GCF_010015895.1 Lontra canadensis | reverse complement strand
ATATATATATATATATATATATATATATATATATATATATATATATAAAACAGATATGAAAGAACCAAACAGAACTTCTGGAAATGAAAATAAAAACAAACCTTACTAATTAAAAGACTAACTAGAAACAATATTGAAAAGATTAGTTATGTCTGGGTGTCTGGGTGACACAGTCCATTGAGCATCTGACTCTTGATTTCAACTCAGGCCATGATTGCAGGGTCCTGGGATCATGCCATACATTGTGCTCTATGCTCAGCGTGGGTTCGCTTGAGATTCTCTCTCTCTCCCTCTGTCCCTCCCACTCTTTATTTTTCTCTTTCTCGCTAAAATAAGTGAATAAATCCTTTTTAAAAGAGGTTAATATGATTTTACCCAGAGAAATAAAAACAAATGAAAATGTGGGAAATTATTGTGGAAAGTATCTGGAATATATTATAGAAAGAAAGGAAATAGAAAATATGAGATCAGATAAGGATATGGACGATAGATTATTAAGGCTAGCATATATTAATCAAGGTTTCAGGAAAATAAAAAAAAAGGAGAGAGTGAAAAAGAGAGAGAAAGAGAGAGAGAGAATTAAGAAACTAGTTCAAAATCTACTACTTAACAGGAAATTGATGATAATTTTCCAGAATTAATGATAAATATCAATAAAAAACATGATGAACATATTATTCTCATGTTAATATTTATGCAAAACATTTAAAAAATGCTCAAGATAAAAACAATAAGTAAAAGAGTCAGAGAAAAGGTACTTATAAAACTAAATGTGTGGATGTTTAGTGGAGCAAAATGGAATTTGTAATATTCAGATAAGAAAGAAGCAAACTATGGGATTTACTTAACTGCAAAAACACCTTTGATAAAATTCAACAACCATTCATGACAAAAGTCCTAAATCAAGTATTAAGGATAACTTTGTAAGTTGATTAAGTGTATCTATAAAAATAATCTATAACTTGCTTCATAATAAAGATGAAGATCAGAAATAATTTTATAAATATGAGAACATAAGTAAGCATGATAAGTATCACTATCATTGTAATATAAGATGATATAGTAAGAAAAGAAAAAAGTGTAAAGATTGGGTAACTGAAAAAATAGTGAAAGGAAGAAAATTCTCATCTTTCAGAGAAAATATATTTGTATGCATAGGTAACCCCAAATAATCTAGGCTCAAAGTATAAGAAAAAAGAGTATAGAAAACCTGTAAAATCAACATCCAAAAATCAATTATAAACCTAAGTGTCAGCAAAGCTAAAATTCATGTGTTTGTAAAAGATCAAAACTGAAAATTGAAATCAGAACTATGTCATTTTAGATTAAGTCTATCAAAAATGTGTAAGATGTATATACTGAAAGTTTTATTAAGGATTCGTCAAAAAAGATAAAAATAAAGAGATAAGTCATAATCATTAGCTAGAAGGATTAGTATCATTAAGATACAAAAACTATTTCCCCAAGTAAGTCTATCTATTCAATATCATGCCATCAATTGAATAGATGTTTTGGCCTTGAAAAGCAAAATATAAAATGTACATAGGAATACAAAAGACCACAAATATCATATAACTGAAGAAGAGGAACACAGAGAAGGACCTAAACTATGAACTTTCTAGTTCTATTTCAAAGCAATAAGCAAAGTGTAAAGTTGATATAGGAATAGGAAAATAGACCAAGATATTATAATAGAGAATATGGAACAAAAAGCAAAACCTAAAGTTGATTCACATTATTCACAGTAATGTTCTAATAAAGAATCTGGAAAAAGTTAGTAAATGCTAAACCATTGCACCTAGGGGGAATTATAAAATTAAGTTCCTAAGGACTTCTAATCACATACATCAATCCATCAACACATAACCTTGTTTTAAGTGTGTTTCTGCTTAAAGACACCTCATTTGATATACATTGTTGACTTATTAACAGTTAACTCATGGCCAGAACCAAATATATATATAATTTTCCCCCCATAAGGCACATCCCAGACTTCTTAGACTTTATAGTATGGGGCCGCACTTTAACCTTATTCTTGGGACTATATGAAACAGCAAAATTACCATGAACCCTCACCCAAATTCAAAATAGATCTCCCTAAAAAGTTTTAAAAGGACTCGCATTTATAATATGAAAGTTGAAGTGAAAAGGCAAAGTGTCACCTGACTCAACTTCAGTTGGGAACTTCATACAAGGTACCTCAGTAGGCTACCTTTTTTTGGGCTGTTCTGCATATGCCCATGAATTTTCATGAAAACACCAAGAGTATTGATTTGGGGGTTACAAATAAATTTTTGTGAATAGCCAAATTTGTAAATGCGTAATATGCAAATAAAAACAAACAATTGGATATAGACATTGGTATACAACTTGAATTGTCATTGAAACTTACAGGAAAAGCATGGATATATTAGTTAATTAGTTGTTTCACTGGCAATCACCAGTTAAAACATAAATCTTATATCTTCCTCATTTTTTAAAAGATTTTATTTATTTATTTTAGAAAGAGAGAGATAGAAATAGCAAGAACAAGAGTGGCAGAGAAGGAGAGAAAGAATCTCAAATAGACTCCAAGCTGAGCTCAGAGCCAGACATGGGGCTTTTTTCCAGAGATCATGACCTGAGCTGAAACCAAGAGTCAGACACTTAACTGACTCTGCCACCCAGGTGCCCCATATCTTCCTCATTTTTAAAAACAATTTGATGACTATTACAAAATTTGTAAGTATAAAATTTTATTTTTTTATTTAAATTCAATGAACCAACATGTAGTGCATCATTAGTTTCAGAAGTGTTGTTCAATAAGAGTAAAACTTTAAATGACTAGAAGAAAATATGAGATTATCTTTATGACCTTTTACTAAGGGAGTGTTTCTTTAAAAAGAGAAAATCTCAAACTAAAAAAAATAAAACAAAAAATAATAAATTCTACTATGTTAAAATATAAAACTTGTCTTTATCAACAAAAGAGACTGTTAACAATAAATCATACACTGGGAAAAGTTTTTTGTAATACATACAATTTTTAAAAAAGGGTTTTTTAAAAGACTTATTTATTTATTTGAGAGAGAGACACACACACAAAAGAGAGAAGGAACACAAGCAGGGGGAGTGGGAAAGGGAGAAGCAGGCTTCCTGCCGAGCAGGGAGCCGGATGAGGGGCTCGATCCCAGGACCCTGGTACCATGACTAGAACCAAAGGCAGACGCTCAATGACTGAGCCACTCAGGCACCCCAAAATAAAAAATAAATAAATTCATATTACATATAAAGATATAATCCCACAAATTCCATTCCTGGGAAAATGTCGTAGAAAAATTATTTTCCAAGCAGCTTCAGATGTTTTGGATATGAAATTGGAAATGTTTATAGCAGCTTGTTTTCAAATAGAAAAATAGAACTAGTTAAAAATAACTGTACCTGCCTTGATAGAAGAATGTATGCATAAACTACAGTATATTTTAAAGAGATACTTCTTGGAAATGGAAGTGAATGATGTATAGTCATGTATCAAAATTTACAAACATGATATTAAGTAAGCAAATAAGTTGCAGAGAAACGTGTATTATAATATCATGCATGCACTTCCAAAGTACTAAAAACTTCATAATGCATTACTTATAGAAACATGTGTATAAAGACATATAAAACCAAACTGGAAAGAAGGAGAAAATGAGTAGAAAATACAGACTAGTAAATACTCTTGGCATGAGGACAGAGAGTGTTTTTCGATTGGAGTGGTAGACCCAGGAGCTCCAAAGGTACTCTTATCTTATTTTCAGTTTGTACTGTATAAACATGTTCTCCTGCTTTTCTTCATTATCTGTTAATTCATTATGTTTTTATATATAAAATATGTTACAGAAAAATAGGAATTTAATAAAAGTGATAAAAGTTGGTATTTAGTAATCACTTTTCTGAAGTAATAATATATGAAATGTTTATGGAAGAAAGACATTTTTAAGCCCTAATAAAGTGTCAAAAATTAGAAATTTTAAAGTTAATTTTTGAAACAACCAAGAGACAGGACACTAATGATATACCAATGAGAGTATTTCAATCCAGAGGTTTATTTTGTGATGAGGCCATTTCTCTGTTCTGATGTTACTTAATGGTCTTTCAAATGTCTAAGATCCATTATTTAATTTAACTTAAAGTTACCAATAATATTTTTAAATTAATTTGATTTCCTAAGAATTTTTAGAAATGATGATAATGTATTTTTCAAACAGGTTAAATATTTAGATCTATTTAACAGATTTAATGGATGGACATTTGAGTTTATCAGAAAATCTCTTGTGGATTTATTTGGCAAGATATTTTAGTAAGTATGAGTGTTGATAAGTGGGATGAGTAAAAGTCATGCTCTTTGCACTTAGCAGGGCCTTCCCTGCAACTTAGCCTCTCTTGCATTTGTTCCTTTTAATCTCCTCCTTTTTTCATTTCAATCACTCTTCCTACATTAGATCTCCTCCTACAGAGTTAATTCTCTTGCTCTGCCTCTTTCCTTCACCTCGGTCTCTTTCTCACTCCATCATTTTCTCTCTTAATCTTGCTCACAGGTTCCTTTTCAAATATTCCTTCATTCATAGAAAACTTTCCCAGCGACTGCCAACTTAATAGAATTTCTATGTGAATAGGACTTGAGTTGAAATTATCTTCTGGCACTGGTTAAGTGATAATCACGTGTGGACTCATTTACCTTATATATCAAAATTCTTGAAAGCAAGAACTGCTCTCCTCCCATTTTCTATTTCTTGTAATTTGCACAAATTAGTACAAATCTTGCACTTGCACTCTTGTAATTCTTGTACAACTTAGTAAACAAAATTTTTTTAAGCTGAATCCTGATTTAGGTCCCAGATTTCCATCAGGATAGTAGTCTTAAAAAAAAAAATCTTCCAGATAGTTGCTAAATAAAGTTCAATCTTTAATAATTTTTATCCAATAACTAACTTTCTAATATTTTCCTAATATAAATATTTTGTTAATTATAGTTATATGATTACATTTGCATATATATCCAAATATATTTATAAGAAACATGTGTATAATGAGCTGAGATATACCTAAGAGCAAACTTTAGTTTAATAAACTCAAATTGAACCTGCTGATTGTTTTTAACTTCAACTGTCCTGCTGTTTGGTATTCTTCAGTGAGGTCACAACCACTCATAAGGTCCAAATTAAAAAAGTTATGTAGTGGCATTGTTGCTACAGGGCCAAAAAAAAAGACATTCCCATTTTCAGAGACATTATTTGTTGTTTTAGTATGAAGTTTAACATTTATTTATTTATTTTTAAGATTTTATTTATTTATTTGACAGACAGAGATCACAAGTAGGCAGAGAGGCAGGCAGAGAGACAGATAAGCACGCCCCCTGCCGAGCAGAGAGCCCCATGCTAGACTCTATCCCGGGACTCTAGTATCATGACCTGAGCCAAAGGCAGAGGCTTTAACCCACTGGGCCACCCAGGCCCCCTTTACATTTATTTGTAATGCAACCAAAAATAAGCTTTTTACACTTAGAAACTCTTTATCTGTTGTACAGAGACAAGTACAGTAGAGAAGACAATATCACATATTTTAAAATGTCATTAATTGTATTAGATTAAACATTTTCCTGCGGAGATTTGATAGGCACAAATGACAAAGCATTATATTTTTTAACCATACAGCAGTTTGAAGAGACACCTTTTTTTTTTTTAAATCTCAACTGACAAATAGTTCAATCCTATGACAGAGTAATACAAATAAACAATAGTTGTATTAATTATAATCCCAATATTTCATGATGTTTAGCATTCCTTTTAGTGAAATAAAATGCCCCAACAAGTCTAACTTTTTAGCTTTGTTAGATTTTATCTGAAAAAATAAGAAATATATGGCTGTCTATTTTCTTTCTATGAAAACAAAAAAAATATGTAGCTAACCAATAGTCTTATTAGCATTGTAAACTAAGGCAAGTTAGCCAAACTCTCTACACTTCAGTTCCCTAGGTATGCTTACTAAAATAGTAGTTTTGTTTCTAAGATTGTAAAATTGAACTAGTACCCAGAAGCTACCTCTTTATACATCAATAAAGACCGTATAAATTATCATATTAACTGCCAAAGTGCTGAATCAAAGGTCTGCTTTATTTTCAGAGGAATTTGATATTACTCAGAATTTTGATTATAACATTAGTGTTTATTCCTCAAACACACACTTGCAGCTTCAGTCATTGGTATCCTCCAAAAGAACTTCAAGAGTCACTTATTTTGCACATTTGCTACAATCTAGGGTTATTCAGTTTTACAGACCTTATTTATAGCTATCCAGAGATCACATATTAACTATGCCAATAAACCGAGAAGTAACGGAAACCAACATTCATTATTGAGATGTTATTGTGGGCTAGCCATTGTGCTAAGAATGTGAAACTTTCTTTTTTTTTTTTTTAATTTAATTTTTTCTTTTTTCAGCATAACAGTATTCCTTGTTTTTGCACCACACCCAGTGCTCCATGCAATCCGTGCCCTCTCTAATACCCACCACTTAGTTACCCCAACCTCCCACCCCCCACCCCTTCAAACCCCTCAGATTGTTTTTCAGAGTCCATAGTCTCTCATGGTTCACATCCACTTCCAAATTCCCCCAACTCCCTTCTCCTCTCTAACTCCCCTTGTCCTCCATGCTATTTGTTATGCTCCACAAATAAGTGAAACCATATGATAATTGACTCTGTCTGCTTGACTTATTTCACTCAGCATAATCTCTTCCAGTCCCGTCCATGTTGCTACAAAAGTTGGGTATTCATCCTTTCTGATGGAGGCATAATACTCCATAGTGTATATGGACCACATCTTCCTTATCCATTCGTCTGTTGAAGGGCATCTTGGTTCTTTCCACAGTTTGGCGACCGTGGCCATTACTGCTATAAACATTGGGGTACAGATGGCCCTTCTTTTCACTACATCTGTATCTTTGGGGTAAATACCCAGTAGTGCAATTGCAGGGTCATAGGGAAGCTCTATTTTTAATTTCTTAAAGAATCTACACACTGTTTTCCAAAGTGGCTGCACCAACTTGCATTCCCACCAACAGTGTAAGAGGGTTCCCCTTTCTCCACATCCCCTCCAACACATGTTGTTTCCTGTCTTGCTAATTTTGGCCATTCTAACTATATCCAGGATCTATAAAGAACTCCTCAAACTCAACACACACAAAACAGACAATCATATCAAAAAATGGGCAGAAGATATGAACAGGCACTTCTCCAATGAAGACATACAAATGGCTATCAGACACATGAAAAATGTTCATCATCACTAGCCATCAGGGAGATTCAAATTAAAACCACATTGAGACTTTCATTTTTAAAAGTATTCCTAGAAAGTAGATACCATTATTATCTTCATTTAAGGAAGAACAAGTATAGAATGGCAATAGAATTTATGAGATATATATCTGAGATTTCAAAACCAAGGTTTATCACACCAAAATGTGATGTTTAAACATTTCAATTTATTGGTTTCTGGACTTGGTAATGAAGTGAAATTAACCAGACTTTTCAGGAATCACACATAGAGCTAAACTTAGTTTTACCATGTAAGATGGAAACTATCTATGTCTGGAGAAAATAATATTTACACTCTCTATTCGGTGGCATGGTGTTCCTCAAGGTTTTGTTGATTAATAGCCTTCAAGAAAGGATAGCTGAGTACATCCTCAAGTTTCACATCCCTTTACTGTCTTGTTAGCTTCAGGAATTTAGGAAATCAATTCTATGAACAGAGCTGTAAACATACTACCAATTTATTTTTCTTCTGCTATATTTTTTGTACTGACACTGAGTTATCTTAAACAAACAAACAAAGAAACAAAATGCTCTTAAACCATGTAAATAGCTACCATAGTTTACATTACAGTTCACTCTTGGTGTTGTACATTCTATGGGTTTAACAAATGTACAATGCCGTGTATCCATCATTATGGTATCGTGCAAAGCATTTCACTGTCTTCAAAATCCTGAGTGTTCCATCTTTTCATTCTTCTCACCTCTTCATTCTTCTCCACCTCAACCCCAGGCAAGCACTGATCTTTTCACTCTCTCCATATTTTGCCTTTTCCAAAATCTCTTATAGTTGTAATCATATAGTTTGCACCCTTTTAAGATTGGCTTATTTCACTTAATGATAGGTATCTAAGATTCTTCCATGCATTTTCATAGCTTGATAGGTCATATTTTTTAATGCTGAATAAGATTCCATTGTCTTGATATACAACAGTTTATTTTATCCTTTCACCCACTGACAGACATTTTGGCATCTCTAAGTTTTGGCAATTATGAATAAATATCCTATAAACATGCTTATGCATGTTTTGTGTAGACATAAGTTTTTACCTCCTTTGGTTAAATACCAAGGAGTGTGACTGCTGGATCATATGGTAAGAGGATGCTTAGTTTTGTAATAAACCACCACCCTGTCTTCCAAAACGGCTGTACCATTTTTCATTCCCATCAGCAATGAATGAGAATTCCCATTGTTCCACATCCTTGCCAGTATTTTGTAATGTCAGCATTCAGGATTTTTACCATTGTAATAAGGTCTATATTTCATTGTTATTTTAATCTGCTTTCCCTAATGATATATGATGTGTAGTATACTTCTGTATGTTTACTTGCCATCTATGTATCTTGTTTAGTGAGTTTCTGTTAAGATCTTTGCCCCATTTTAAAAAATTGGGTTATTTTCTTATTGTTTAGTTTAAGAATTTTTTGTACATATTGGAAAACAGTCTTCCATCATCTTTATCAGACCTGTCTTTTGCAAATATTTTTTTCAAGTCTGTAGCCTGTCTTTCACAGAGCAGAAGTTTTAATTTTAATGAAGTCCAGCTTGTCAATTATTTATTTCATGGATCGTGACTTTTGTGTTGTATCAAAAAGTCATTGCCATACTGGAGATTGTCTAAACTTTAAGTTGTGTTCTAGAAGTTTTATAGTTTTGTATTTTAATTAGATGATCTATTTTGAGTTAACTATTGGAGAGGGTGGAAAGTCTGTGTATAGCAAATTTTTAAACAACTGAAGTCATCAGAAAGTGGGTGAATGAGTACATGTTTATCAGTGTATAAAAGTATACTATGGGGAGGGGCTGGGTGGTTCAGTTGGTTAAGCATCCAACTCTTGATTTTCAGCTCAGGTCACGATCTCAGGGACGTGAGATGGAGTTGTGTGTTGGGCTTCACACTCAGTGTAGAGTCTGATTGAGATTCTTTCATACCTCCTTCCCCCATCCTTTTCCTATTCCCTTCACTCTCCCTCCACTTGCAGTCTCTCCATCTCTATATAAAAATAAATAAATCTTTAAAAAAGGGGGTGTTTAGAGAGTAAATAAGAGGTAGGTGATTGGATTTATCTGACCAATGAGATGAAAAATGTGGCATAAACTTTTTTTTTTTAATTTGTCAGCTTTTTTTTTTTTAAGATTTTATTTATTTATTTGTCAGAGAGAGTGAGCACAGGCAGACAGAGTGGCAGGCAGAGGCAGAGGGAGAAGCAGGCTCCCCGCTGAGCAAGGAGCCCAATGTGAGACTCGATCCCAGGATGCTGAGATCATGACGTGAGCTGAAGGCAGCTGCTTAACCAACTGAGCCACCCAGGTGTCCCAAATGTGGCATAAATTAAAAACTCAGTAAGAGAGAAATGAATTATGATATTATTGTTTATATTAGCACCCAGAACACTGTCCACTAATTCTTTGTTAAATAGAACGGACGTTCATCCATCCACCAACCACCATGTTCAAACATCATGTGTTGTTAAAAATAAAGGAATAAGTAGCATTTAAATATAAACACATAAGCTGCTGAATTAAAACATAAATTGGTTACACATATGATATACAGTGATCACAGTGAGCAGGTTAATCTAGTCTGCAGGTAACCTAAAGTGTGTGTGTGTGTGTGTGTGTGTGTGAGAGAGAGAGAGAGAGAGAGAGAGAGCACGATGTGATAAATGCAAGGTCACAATGGATTGGATGAGAATTATTGGGAGTTTTAATGAACATGAATTTTAGTCTAATGAGTAGCAAGAGGTGGTAATTTTTTAATGGTTTTTGGTGAGAAACAGTTTGGTGTAACAGGGACCTGTCAATTTCAGATTTAATTAATTATATGGTATGAGATTGAAAAGAGGGGTGCCAGGAATGGCCAGCAATCCCTGTACCAATGGAAGAAAGATTACTCCAAACTTTGCTGTGAATGAGAAGAAACCAAAGGGTCAATGCTCAGAGACAGAGACCCTTGCTCTTCTTTGCTTCCAATTTTACTGGTCCTACAGGGTAATCATAAATCCTTATCACTGTTTCTGAAGCACATGTTGAGTGACAAGGGGTTTTAATGAAACTGGGAGGATCTGTTTACCAGAAAAATATGATATGCTAATCTGCATGTTCTGAGTTCTGCTAAACATAGCCTAAGGGACCACGCATACATTTCTTAGATCATAGGGCAGCTGTTTGGGCTAAGAAAGCAACTCCCAGGGGCATTCCAAGGGCAGAGTGGTCACACAGACCTCCCTTGGAATTCCAAAGGCCTAAGCCCTTCTTTGAAACCTTTCCTGCCCTCAGGGGACTAGGTGTTAAATTTTAGCAAGCCAGGTATTACATTGATTTCACTCTTTACAGAGGGGGTTAATCAGTAGGTAAGAGGAACCTTCTTTCTGGAAATGATATTTGACCTGGATGATGAGAGGACAGTTGCTTAGTGGTGGTACATGGGGTAGTATTTCAAGGAAAGGAAGCAAAGTATAAAAGTTCTGGGAAACAGAGAGCAAGCAGTGTTTCGAAGGCAGTGAGTGAGAAAAGTGATAAAATATGAGGCCCTAGAGGTCAATGGGGCCATATCAGGAAGGATTATTGAATATAATTTGGTCGCTTTTTAGGTATGAATTTACTGGAAGAATTTAAACAAAAATAACTCTGGAAAAATGGATAAATAGTATAAGAGGGCAAACTGGAAGAAAGGAGACAAGTAAAGTAAAGATCATGGTAGTGGTCTAAGGAAGAGATTATGGGGACTTGGACTGGTGTGACAACAGTGAGATAAAAATGACAATGAATTTTTATTTAATTTGAAAATGCATTACTTGCTAATATAAAGGTTTTACTTCTAGAGGATGGAGCTTTGTACTTATTTCAAGAGGCCTTATAAATTTCACTCTATTTCAAAGAAAAATTCACCTTTCAAAGAGAGATTTATATGTAATATGTTAATCATGTGTATGATTACATGATTATAATTGTGCATTACATGAACTATATGATTATATAAACTTTAAAATTTCAGATAAAGACCTAAGAAATTTCAAAAATTTTGATATTTTATAAAACTTTTCAAACTAATTCTTAAATGATGGAACAAATGAAAACACAACAAAGTAGGCATGGCTGTCTGGCTCAGTCAATAGAGCATGCAACTCTTGATCCCAGGGTTGTGAGTTTGAACCCTACACTGGGTTCAGAAATTACTTAAAAATAAAAATAAAAATAAAAAAAATCTTAAAAAAAAAAAACCAGAGTAAAGTTTTCCATTTAAAATATACTGTTCACAAGAAATCAATAATAATAAGATGACCAGGTCCCTGGATGGCTCAGTCAGTTAAACATCTGACTTTGGCTTAGGTCATGATCGCAGAGTCCTGGGATTGCTCTCATTTTCTGGCTCCATGCTGAGGGGGCAGTCTGCTTCTCCCTCTGACCCTCCCCTGCTTCTGCTCACTCGTTCTCTCTCTCAAATAAATAAAATCTTTAAAACAATAATAAGATGAATGCTTCAATAAAATATGAGGATAATGCATTAGATAAAAGACCCAATTTTATCCTCAGCAGAGGAATTTTTTTTTTAACTTCGGTTTCTATGTTTTTAGTGAAAGATTGTATTATGTACTGTGATCACTGCTAAAAATAATCACTCTTACCAGGGACAGGAAGTATTAGAATTAGGAAAACTTCAGTTATATGTTCATCCCTGACTTTCATGTATGGAGCACGGTTTTATATGGCTGAAAATTCTAGTGAGGTCACATACAATGAGGAAATTCTGGTCTCAAAGAAAATCCTTCCTTTAGCAATGGACTCTTTTTCCCTGAAATATACTTCAAAAATAATATGCCTATCTTAATGCCAATGCCCATTATTGAAAAAGCAAAAAGAGATAAAAATTTACCCCTCTCCAAAGATGCACCTCAAAGTCATTTGTAGTTATTGCATCAAATCCCCATCTTCTGGTTGTCCTCTTTCTCTTAACCATCTATCCAGTTAGTCCTCTTAACAAAAATTAACTGAGACGGTTTAAATGATTGAATGAAAATAACATCACCAAGGATAAACCTGAACCCAATGCAACATTGTGTGTCAACTATAATCAAGAGAAGATGTATGAAGAAGGAGGAGGAGGAGGAGTTGAAGGAAAAGAAGAAGAGGAAGGAGGACAAGAAGGAGAAGAAGGTGGTGGTGGCCTTTAGTACCATCTCATTTTTAAAGATGAAAAAGGTAGGAATTCACCACCTTGCTTGTGGCATTTAAAAAGATTATCATAATTGTGGTCAAATAGGAAATCCTTTCTGTTACTTCCCAGAACTTGAATTTGCTAGTTGTACAATTTAATTCGCTGTTACCACACAGGGCCTCTGCTATCAGTTTCTGTATGTTTTTTGGATACTGGTTGTTACACATATATGACATTGAGATAAAACTAGATCAGGCAGAAGGGACTTTATTGATTCATATAACCATCCTTGCAACAATTGGTGTAGCCTCATATATAGAGGAATGCAAAGCTTAAACAGTGGGATCAAGCCTCTGTCTCTCATTCCTTTCTATTTCTCCTACGTATGCTTGCAGTTCCTCTCCTTTGCCCTCTCTCAGCTTTCTTTCCTTCTGTGTTGACCACACTTTCTCATAATACATTTAGTCTTCTCCACTTGACCTTGAAACTGGGCCATCAAAAGTACCAGTTTTTAATCCTTTGGAGTTACTAACCCCTGGGAAGTCCTTATATTACCATCATTATATTAATTACAGGGATCAGTTTTGATTAACCCTGTTTCCTAACAGGTTCCTACTCTGCACTACACGGGGTGTGTACTATGTGTTCAGGACTGGGGCACATATCTACTTTGAAATGTCTATGAGTGTCCTGCTAAAAAGAATGGGCTAGTTCCTAAAGGAAGTACACTACACATAAGTAACAAACAAATTAATTAAGGTGCAGAATAAATTTTCAAAAATGGACAAAAAGAAAATCTTAAGAAACCATTTTTAATCCCATTGATAATTCAAGTAATACTAATTAGAACAAAAATTTCTCATGGATATTTTCAATTTGAAAACATTTTTGTAATATTAATAAAATGCAATGAAATGATTTAAGGGAAACTCTTATGCTTTGCTTTATTTAACTTATTTGGAAGTCAATTTGGAATGTACATCCAGACCCTTAGGTATTCATCATTATAATTAAATAATCAATATACTTATATTGATATATCCAAAAGAAAAATCATAAATTTACAGTAGGCTAATATAGACTATTATTCATTCAAGAATGATCTACCTTAATAAATTATAAATCCTCTGAAAAATTCAAACATAAATGACTTTATAAAAGCATTAGTATGATAATCTAAGAATAAACTTAAGGACCAATACATTTACTGCAATTATTTTTTCTAATAAAAACTTCACAAAAATATAAATATTTGCTTAATGTAGGATACGAGATATCATATGGATATGAATCATAGAACAGTATCATTCTTGGATAATAGAAATATATACCACATTCATAAAGAGTAAATATATATAATAATACAGAGAATAATATAATAACAATATAGAGAAATATAAAGAAAATGTAAAGAACTAATTTAGGAATGATGTAGATAATATGTAAATATTAACAGAAAATGATAATATAAAGCACTAGATAAAATATATACTGTAATATTTAGAAATCTCAATGATATTAGTAATTACATGCTGTATATTAAAAAATCCATGACATCTATGTAACATTACATATGAAAAATCCAAGAAAATACATTTATAAGTAAAATATTTGTGAGTATAGATGAATAAAATTTAAATAAGAAATTATAACATATTATAAGAGATGAGAATACTTTAAAAGCAATGAAAATCAGATGATCAGAATCTCTAATTTTCTGGTACTTTACTGACCAGAATCAGTAAATTGATTCTGGTTGAATCTATACACTTAATTATATACAAGCCATGATATAACACCTAGGTTAGCTAAATCAATGATCAAAAAGTACCTATAAAATATTGTTCCCTTTAATGAAGTAAAGTATAAAACATTAATGAAAATAAAAAATTTAAATAATTTATATTTTACATTTTAAAATAAATTTTGTATAATGAACAATAATACAGAATATTAATTATAATATAGAATATTAATTATATTGAACCTGTATGCATTAAGGACACTTTGACTTAATAATATGTATTATTTTGTAATTTATCTGTTTATCTATTTCATGAAAATTCATTTACAAGACATTTAGGCTCTACTGTAGTCTTTAATAATACATGGTTATGCATTAGCAGGGATAGTGTAATTTGGTAGACAACTATTTTAATATATTTTTATTATTTCAATTTTTAAAGATTTGTTTATTTAGTTCTCATTATACTTCAGAAACTTTGCAAGGGCATAGATAGGTCCCTATTGAAAATGGAATTCTTACTTAATAATCATAATTGTTTCAATAAAGCACTGTTGAATCATAATATCTATTTGAATATATATTACTAAACAAAATCAACTGCTGTATATTTTGTTTAATCTGAAGCATATATTGTATATATCAACCAATGCTTAATAAATCTGTATATCTTAACCTGTTTTACCTATCAATACCTTCTATTATTGTTTTTAAAAATAGTGATATTGATTATAATTTTAACCCAACATAATAAAACAGGGTAACTTGCTAGACTATTTCTTGTGCATGGATTTAATTTTTTATGTAACTATAAAGTAAGAATAAAAGATTTCAAGTAAGTGCTCTCTATGAAGTAGATAATACACGGCAAGCCACATGTTGTGTTATTGTTAATAAAATTCAAAATAAGTACTTTAAAAGCACAGCATCTATTTCCAAACATGTTAGAATTACACTTCGGCAGTATATTTGCATGCTATAGATCTATTATTTATGAATACATCATAAAACACATCTAAAAAATACCAACTTATATGATACTCTTTATAAACATCAGTATCTCAATCTGGTTAAATGCTTATTTTATTTTACTGAAGGGTAAGTGGCATACATAATACTTGATATCAAAATCTTTTCCCATCTTAACCATGTGTAAGAGTAGGAGGCTGGTAATATTGTACTTTTATTTTTTATTTTTTTTTTCAGGAGAGATAAAACTGTCTTGAGAGTACATAAAATATGTTTAATTCTTTTGGTAGGTCTGAGTTTGTTTGGGAACAGATTTTTACAGCCAACTTTAAAACCTGTAAATGAAATGGAAATTTAAAAACTCCAAACTGTTGCAGCCAAATTACAGAAGATGTTGAATTCAAACCATAACTTTTATGAAAAGTGTAAGTGAAAACTATTTTGATGCTGTCTGAATATTAAAATCTGGCCAATGTTTTGTTATTGCTTCTTTTTTTATAACTACTAAATTCTAAGACTCTGCCCCTGAATTTAATTTTCTTATCCAGTTTTTGTGTCACTCCTCTATACTTCTTTATTTAGCTTTCTCCTTTCTCCTGCATTTGTTATATTTTTAGAAAAATGACCTTTCTTTGTCTATTTAATTCAGTCTTCTTCCATCTCCTTTCTTCAATAATTTACATTAAACAAAAGCCTCTAAATAAATAACTTTTCTATCTTCATTGGTGTTTTCCAGGGGAAAACAGTTTTACATACTTTCTTTCTTTCTTCCTAATTGCTGTGGGCCAGGAGGTCTCTGCTGGATCCATCAGTCTCTGGGGAAACCCAGGGTCTTAGTGCCAGCTCTGCCCACCCATTTCTCTCTGCACTCTCTCTGCTAAGAAAGGGATCACTGTGGTTATCATTTTACTCTGGGGCAATCTACATCTCCTACACTGAAAGTGGAATTTTACTTCCCCCACTAGAGAACCTGCACAAAGGTTTTTCAGACACTCCTTCCTGAGGCACTAGTGTTTTTACTATTTTTCATTCTATAGATGACATGAAAATTAATATAGGATGAATAGGTGGAGCAAGAGGACTTTTAGGGCAGTGAAAACATTATGTAAAATGCTATAATAGCGGATACATGTCCTCATACATTGTAAACCCATAGAATGTACCATATCTAGTGAACTGTAATGTGGACTACGGATTTTAAGTAAATAATGTGTCAAGCGTTCATAAATTGTAACAAATGTACCACTTTAGTGGGAGATGTCGATAGTAAGGAGGCTACGTATAAGTCCGTGGCACATGGAAAATTTCTGTACTATCTGCTAAATTTCACTGTGAACCTAAAATTGCTTTAAAAAAATAAAGTCTATTTTTTTAAACAAGTTATACCAGGGGTGCCTGAGTGGCTCAGTTGTTAAGCATCTGCCTTCATCTCAGGTCATTATCCCGGAGTCCTGGGATCAAGCTCTGAATCAGGCTCTTCACTCATCGGGGAGTCTGATTCTCCCTAACCTA
Source organism: Lontra canadensis (assembly GCF_010015895.1). Taxonomy (NCBI): domain Eukaryota; kingdom Metazoa; phylum Chordata; class Mammalia; order Carnivora; family Mustelidae; genus Lontra; species Lontra canadensis. Next base: position 9,442,568 of record NW_022631021.1, on the reverse strand, counting down.
CTCCCCCTGCTTGTGTTCCCTCTCTTGCTGTGTCTCCTTCTGTCAAATAAATAAATAACATTTTGAATAAATAAATAAATAAATAATAAATAAAATGGTACCCGATAAAGGAAAATGTGGTTTTAAATATAACAGTTAAATGTCTAATGCAGAGCTGTTTGTTGTAGCAGACAACTGAAGAATCATCAGTAGAGAATTAAAGAAATTATGACGTTATCATTAAAAATGTGTAGCCACTGAAACAATAACGTAAATCTTCAGGAAATAATAAGAAAAAAATCTTTAAGACTTCTTATTACTTGAAGATAACAAAGTTTGGAGCCATTTTTAGTTGCATAATAAATATGTATTTACTAATCACACATTCACTTGCATATACATACACACGCAGTACATATTTATAAACAAATGATTTCTAGAGTAATAAAAAATGGCTACAATGGTTGCCTCAGTATAGGGGATGAAGGACTGGGGGACCAGTGGCAGGAGGCAGACTTTTCTGTCACTCTGTAATCTTTATGCTGCATATCAGTTTCTCATTTCTTTGTTTAATCATGTACATATTACTCCTTATTAATTTATTTTGAGGTGAAAACATAGAGCATTTGAATTTAAAATTAATATAAGCATATTTGGAATATGTGGGTGATATAATGCCTGTACCTTTACAAATATGTTGGTGTAAAACAGTCTTTATTTAATTATGATAAGCTGATAAGAAAATAATAAAATGACAAGGTTGCTTGTCAATAATATGTTTCAGTCAAGGAAAGTCCCATATAGCTTTTGCAAAGCTGTGAAGAATGAGTGAACACATGGAAATGCATGTCAGGATGAACTCCAAAACTCCAAAGCCATGGGTGCCAAATTCATCTTATGGTAGATTGTTCCATTCAGCAAACATGATCAATCACATCAAGCTTGCCATTAATTTACATTGTATTTGTTTTATACAGTATTTACAGATGTGTTTGTGAATTGGATTTGGTTCCATAATTTTTAATATGTTAAGCATTAGGAATTGAATCCTAATTTTGTGCTTGTTCAGACTATTTATTGGTCTCAGCAATTTAGATCAACATAGAAGATCTAAAGAATTATTTTTCTAAAAGAGCATATGCATCTTTTGCCAAAACAAACCAAAACAAAAACAGAAATTTAAAAAAAAGGAATGAAAGAAAGAAAGAAACAACTGCTAGTTTGCAGAAAATTCTTGAAATGAACCGACCTGAGTTTTCTGGGATGAGAGAAGTACAAAAAGGACAACAGTTAAATATTTTGTCATAATTTTATTCTTTGGAACTCTCAGCAAACTTTATTATTTGTCATTGTTCAATTATGTTCTCAGATTCTGCTTATCCCATATTTAATTCCAACTCTTTCATACTCAGAAGAAAATCTTGTATTTCACTGAAACCATTGAGACCTACAGACAAGCTCTCTCTCTTCTCACCCTCCTTTTCACATTAAATAGATACCCCTCTCACCTTTCTTTTCAATAGTCATGATGCTTGTAAGCCCATGATGGAATGCTTAAAAGGAATAGTAGTAATGTCCCCTGAGTTCTTACAACCTAATTCTCACTCAAATATTTTATTCTCTTTCACTTTGAAGAGAACATAATAAATTGCTATTTAATATGTGTTGAAATCAAGTAAAATTTAAATGCCTGAGACATCATTCAAAGTTTGCTTTCCCATAATATTTATTTTAAGGAAAGAATATTATAATTGCTTGTTTTAGTAGTTATAACAAATTACCACAAATTTAGCAGTTTAAATTAACACCCATTTATTATCTCACAGTTCTGTGAGTCACAAGTCTGAGTATAGTAGGACGTAGCTGGCTCCTTATTCCGGATTTCAAATTCAAGATGTTCCTTTCTGCAGACTCTGGGATGAATCTCTTTCCAAGGTCATTCGGGTTGACGTACTGATTCAGTTTCTTGCCAATTGTAAGACTTAGGTCTTTGCTTCCTTGGAGGCTGTCAGCCAGGGATCATCCTTTGCATCTGGAGAGTGCTTATATTACTTATCATATTTTCATCTGGCTTCCTTACATGTTGCATGTACATGTAGGTTGAGTCTCCCTCAAGCTTCGAATCTCTAAGACCTCTCCGTTGGCTACATGTCTCTGATTGACTTTTCTGTCTTCCTGTTTTGCTTTTAAGGATCCATGTGATTACATTTACCTCCCTTGAGTAACCCAGAATAATCTGTCTTAAGCTCACCTGGCTAGTTGCCTTAATTATATCTGCAAAGTCCATTCACAGGTTTATTAAGGATTAGCATTTGACTGAATAATCAGAGATCAAAAATCTTGGGGGATCTTTATAATTCTGCCTTCCACATTAGTCTTGTCATCCACAGAGTCAAAACTTGGATTTAATAAATAGTACCTCTAAAGGATGTAACTATAAATTTCTCATGGACTCAGACTAAAATCATCTGTTTATTCATTTAGTAAATATGTATAGAACACCTATCCTGTGATAGGTACTGCAGTTGGTATTGGTGATACAACAATCATAATATAAATATATTACCATTTTTATTAAAAAAAATAAACTCAAAGGGGTTGGGGGTGGGAGGTTGGGGGATCCAGGTGGTGGGTATTGGAGAGGGCACGGATTGCATGGAGCACTGGGTGTGGTGCAAAAATAATGAATACTGTTACGCTGAAAAAATAAAAAATTAAAAAAAAAACTCAATTATAGTCCATCACTTAATAAGCAAATGACTGCTGAACACTACTGAACACATACATAATCACATTTTGTGGGAGTGGGGGGGCGGAAGGACGGGAAAATGACCTAACAGGGACATAATATCATTTTGACTGAATTAAGTTTCTAGTGGACTCATTTACTTAATTTAGTCCATGGATGGAGCTCCCTCTCTTAAAACTCTTCAAACTTACTCAGTTCTTTCCCAGATATTGTGCAGCTTACTTCTGTCATCACATCTTTGTTGATCAGCAGTCCCCAGTCACACAATACTTTCAACATGCTGAACTCTTTGTAATTATCTGAACAATCTAATCTTACTTCAAACCTACCTGCTACATCTTAAACCAGGGTTGTAATCATTACACTGAATACTAATTTTCTCAACCATTAACACTTCATCATCCTTTCATTTTCGGTGTCCCATAGCTTCCTGCAGATAGCTTCAATATAGCATACAGATTTCAAAAATACTCTTCTGTAAGTCCTTCTCCACCATAATATTGAGTTATTCAAAATTGGACACTATATCTTATGTTGCTCTGAAACACTAGTCTAGAGCCTAGACTAGTACAAGTGATCAATGAAATCTGAGTTAAAAAGAAAAGGAGAGAAGGAATAAGGAACATGGAAGGAAAGAAGAATAGAATGGAAGGAAAGAAAGACAGTGGAAAGAAATGCAAAGAAAGAGGACGTACATCAGATTCTTTCTCATCCTATCTGTCATATGTGCTTAGTTCCTACATAGTGAATCTCACAGATTTATTTTCAAAATATCATGCCTATGTTTTGAGGAAAATTATTGCATTTGATACAATTTTACTGATGAATATCACAGATGAAAATTGTTTGCTTCTGTATTTGTGAAATGCTTTTATGATTGCTCTGCTACTATAAATGTCCATTTTGGAGGTACTACTGCCATTATATATTAATTAGCGTTAGGCATGCAATTTCTAGAACTTACTAAAAACTACAGATAGAAATTTTAATCCCTTCTATTTTTTTTCTTTTAATTTAAACCAGTGGAACTTGTGTAGGATTCATGAAGTATTTCATTTCCCCTCACATCATGTAGTTGTCTTTATCTTTCATTGGGTTGACTGATAATAAAAGTGTTCTTAATATCCTTATATTAGTTTTAGGCATTTTAGTAAGCAAAATAAATTTTTTTTTCTAAAAAAATTGTTGAAGTATCACTGTTATCATTTTAAATGTCATTATTTCTAGCAATTAAAATAGCTATAAACTGTAGCCATTACAAAATTTCATTTTTTAGATGTGTTTGGTTATATACTGATTGGTGGAACAATTACAGGCTGAGCAGAGTAAACAACTTGGAGTCAGAGGACATGTCTTTGACCTCCTGGGATCTGTTTCCATAGGATGCTGCTATTTGTTGTGACAGTTTCTTGGACACTCTGCTTTATGAGTGCTGAATCATAATCACCTCAGAACATTCCATGTTTGCCTGCAAATAGTGCTCTGTTTCACTTCCTTTCATTCTATTTCCAATATTTTTTTGGTATTGAAAATACTCAAGGCACAATTTGTGAATGAGATTGTGCACATCTATCATGTCTGTTTTATGAAGCAAAAAGTGCAGACTGTTTTATGCTTCATCAGCAGGTGCAGTTGTAGCACTTCACATATAATAGTCCCCCTTTCCCATGGGAATACGTTTTAAGACCCTCAGGCGATGCCTGAACTGAAGATGCCTGAACTGAAACCTATATATACTGTATTTTATTCCTAGATAAACATCCCTACGATAGAGTTTAACTTATAAATCAGGCAGGGCAGGAGATCAACAACAATAACAATAATAAAATATATTTATTATAATAATATACTATAAAAAAGTTATGTGAATGTGGTCTCTTTCTCTCAAAATATCTTATTCTGTTGTATTCATCTTTCTTTTTGTGATGATGTGAGGATAAAAACCTACATGGTAAGATGAAGTGAGGTGAATGATGTAGGCATTGTGACAAAGTGTTAGGCTACTCTTGGCCATGATACATTAGAAAGATACTATGCTTCCTGACTGCAGTTGACCATGGGTAACTGAAACCACAGAAAGTAAAACTGCAGATAAGGGAAGAATACTGTGTGTCATGGAGACATGACTTAAATCAACCATCAAATACATCTGTGAGAGACCCTATCTCTTCTCTTGTCTGCTTAGACCGTAGTTAATGAAACTCAGGGGTAGAGTGAAGTTCCTTTACACTTGAGTAAGTCAAAACGAATGTGAGTCTAGAGGGTAGAAAAGAAAATTATTCTATAGAAAATAAAAAGAAAGTCTCTAAAGATGAAGATATTCAGCTTGACTTACTCTGTGTAGAAAATCACAAAGTAACAATCAGTATTCCAACTCTTCATTTATTTTATTTTTTCACATCTAGTATTTCTACATTCAAATCATCTTCTTCATTCAGTGGCAGTTAATTATCATGCACATTCCTTGGTTCTACTATTATTTTTGGAAAAACTTTCCATTTTCTGTTGGAAAAAGCACTTAAAATACTTTTTAAAATTTTCTCCACTGTTGATTTTGTGATAGTTTCAAGCCAATGAATATAAAAAGAAATGAGTCAACATCTGACTCACGAAAAAATATCCCCAACATCAATTCTCTGTTTCTTTACATTTATATTTAGTGGAGAAAAGTAAACTTCATTTGAATATTCTTACTTCTGACATCTTCATTCTGTCTTTCTCACCTCAATCTATAGTACCCACTCCCATATACCTTTCAGATGAAATTATATAGGCTCTCATGAAGTGCTAAGTTAAATAGAAAATTAGAATAACATTTCATCTAGGCTAGAGGAATGGATGTGGAAAACTCTCACTGGGAACTCTACAAATTTAAATCCAGATAATGACAACTCTGGGCCCCTCCATATATCTAAGTGGGAACGGGTTCTATGAAGAAACAGAGCTTAATTGACTACTATGGGGAAAGTAGAACACCAAGATGGGAATGAAATTTCTGAACATTGAAAGCTATTACCATTCTTATAATGGAAGCCACACATTGAATTCCAAAGGCCACTGGTATTTCAAGAACTTGCAATAAATTTTATAACTTTGCCTGAATTTGCAGGCAGTTGAGGTGTAATTATAAAATAAGACTAAAAAGGAGAGCTTCCTTCTTTCTATACCGAGGCCCTGCTGATACCAAATCCCTAATGGAGTTAAAGTCTTCCTCAGTGGTAACTCCTCCAGTCAAAGAGACATAGGTGCAGAGAAAATAGCATGGAGCTGGTGACAAGGAATCTGGCAACAGAGACAAAGTATAGCTTACAAAAAATATGTGTGAAGCCATGTGAGAAATAGGCACATTGAGAAATTGGAGAGACATGGGATTTTTGAGGATTTTTGAGCAACAGTGTTGTGCTGAGAGCTTAATATTGCTTATTTCCTTGACTTTTTCTAAAGACCTATTTTGCTATATTGAGGCTGGCATATCTCAGAATTTAGAGCTATACAACAGAAGGATTTTTTTTTATGTGAGAGAATAAAGCAGATTGGCTCTTAATCCAATGAAAATATATATGGCAAAATTATATAGCAAACCATTAAATTGATTTTGTCTTCATTGAAATTCTCTTTTACCAATTAATCAGAAGGCCAGGCTTTGTGATACCTTGTCCCAGGTACTATTTTCAGAGCAGCAAGGTGAAACAACAGGAAATTTCTGATTTCTGCATTTTGTAAAAGCATTAACTATATAAAGAGGAAATTATTTTTTTTCTTTTTAAGAAGAAATTCTTTTTTTTTTTTTTTTAAGATTTGATTTATTTATTTAACAGAGATCACAAGAAGGCAGAGAAGTAGCAGAGAGAGAGGAGGAAGCAGGCTCCATGCTGAGCAGAGAGCCTGATGCAGGGCTCTATCCCAGGACCCTGGGATCACGATCTGAGCCAAAGGCAGAGGTTTTAACCACCGAGCCACCCAGGCACCCCTTTAAGAAGAAATTCTTAATCTTGGACCCAAAGAAGAGAATTTAGGGGTTCTGTGAATATAAATATAAATATTGCATCATTTTTTTTTCTCAATTCGCCCTATGACTTAGCATTTTTTTTTTTTTAATTACAAATGTGTACAATACCAATGGTACCTGGGACTTTGTTACCAATAGACATTACAGATATTTTCTGTCATGTCATACTGATTACAGATACCTCAAAATAATTTTGATAATTATCACAATGTCAAAATCACTATAAAAACCATCTTTATATTGACCACATTTATTAAGATGTTAATGATGGTACTCAGATATTATATCATAAATTTGTTCAGAATATTTGCTAATGCATTTCAATATAATTGGTCTCCTTTTCATTTTTTAAAATACATTTATAACATTTATTCTGAGAATGGATTTATACACATCATCAGGATGTCAAAAGGTTTATAGTATACAAATGGCTAGGAACTTTGATTTAAAAGATGTTCTGAAGTGTTAAAGCTTTTTAGAGGAGTCTCAAATGGAAAGACACAAGATAGTGAGTTCCATTAATACCAGAAGCACAGGCAGCACATGTAGACAGTGTCATGGGAGATACCAAATCCTCAGAGGGTATTGGCTAACTTTACAACCCAAGAAAAATGTAGTATAGGCAACAAATATTGCAGACTTTAAAATAGAGTCTTATGTCCCTGTAATGATCCCAAATCAACACAGGGTCACTTAGTCTGATGGAACATATATGGCAGAAGAATGGCTATCTCAAGTAAGGCGAGGGTGGAGAAATGGAATATAATCAGTGGTTTTTCCCAGCTGCTTTACAATGTCATTAAGACCAGAACATTGTCATACTGGGCTGGCAATGTCTAAAAATATCTGAGTTTAAAATGTCCATAAACTTGGTGCATTGGGAATACAAGGTAAGGTTTAAGTTGATTTAAACAAAAATGCATAAAAAAATTGCAGATCATGCCTATGTTTGGGAACTGAAATGCAAAATCATTACACATGAGATCTTTAAAAATAAAATTTGGATCTTTTGCACTGTAAGCCTCTTCCTTTCTATCTTTATAAATGTAGTTATTTATTCAAAGTTTATTAAGTCAACAAAAACAAGTTTTACTAAAATATAGAGCTTTATGAATAGAAAAGTAGCATTTGATCTTGCTTGGTTTTTGAAGAGGGACTGTGTGTGTGTGTGTGTGTGCACTTTTGTTAAGTGAACAAATTGTGTTCTCTTATAAGATTCATGTTGGCCAAATTTAAGTGCTAGCTATTGGTCTGACAGAAGATTAATAAATTCTCTGGCTTTTTCATTCTTTACCCTGCAGGAAAGACTTGTTTCTCTTTTTCCATCTGTGGTCATTCTCTACTGTTCAATAAATAAAAGTCAAGAGGATCTTTGGTTCACTTCCCTCAGGTGCTCTGAATCACTCTCCTAAAGCTGTTATTACATTGAAGGACGTGGAAGCTAGTACACTTAGAATTTGCTTTGTGCTTTTCCAGTGAACAGATATGAATTAGCCTTAATTTTCCAACCATCTGTTTTCCTTCCACAGTTAAAGTTAATAAGAAATTTATTCTGATTTCTGGCTTGTTATTTTCTTTTGTGAGTTAGATTTTTCCCTTGCTTTTCAAAAATCTTAGGTACTGAAAAACCACTCCAATGTCAGTACAAAGTGCAAAGTACCAACACAATTAACAAGTAGGGGGATGGAAAATTTTGTTAATTAATCATGAATTCTGCCAAGTGCAATATTCATTGTTGCTCATTGCCAGAAACATTAACTGTATATTTTTAATGAAGTATGACATTTTTTTTCTCAGAAAGTGTGAATGCTTTATAAAATGAATAAATTCTTGGGGCAAATTTTCCTCATTAGTGAAAGGTTACTTACCACAAACAGGGCAGAAAGCCGTGTCCTTACTTCCTATCCTATCTTTTCTATTCATCCCACTTCTTTTCATTGTTTTAAATCTAAGACTGAAAATGAGGTGTGAATTTTCTGATTTCATAATTAGTCAATCAAACTGGTGAAAACATTCGATTAACATTTTTTTGAATATGCTGTCAAGTTTTGCATGTGATTGCTAGATACACCTGTTAAATGTAAAGATCTACCTGACACCTAATTGTCAAGGAAATCCAGAGTGTGTCATACTTCTTTAAACTTGGAAACACTGGGTAGCAGTAGTGGGCTAGGAAGGAAAAATAGTTTCATTTTATATAATTTCATGAGTCTATTTCAGGAATACAGATTTCATTAGTATCTCAATTTATGTATTACAGAAGAAAAAGAGAGAATGAGAGTTGGTATTGGTAGATGGTAAATTTTGATGTGGTTCCAATGGAAGAAAAATGCTGATTCTAGCATAAAAAATGATTAAATATATACAACTAGATGCACCCTACATCTTTTGAGAAATAAATAACTCTGAAAATCCAAAGGAAATTAAATAGGAGAATATATAAACCATAACTCTTCTGGCATATCTAGTAAGGATTATGAAATATACTTATATTAGAAAGTCTGGAGTTAAATCAATCAAAGTTCTTTAACTGTCAAGAATCTCTCTTGTTGACCTCAATAATCTGTTTCATGTCACCCTTTTCTTTATAAGAATGTCAACAACTTTGACACATGAATTTTTTCAGTCTATTTTTTTCTTATAAAGTTTCCGTTCTTGACATGTTTCTGGGATTTTTCCCCCCAAAGGCAGACACATGATGTTTCACATTCACAGACAATAGACACAGCATTCAGTTTGGAAGGAGATTTATGAGTCATCTAATTAAATTCATTAATTGGAAAGGTGTCATGAATATAATGAAAAATAAATTCTGTTTTTACTCCCATCCATGGGTATATTGCTTATGTACACTTTTGCTAAATGAGCCAAAAATGTAGTCTGAAGTATCTATTCAATCCTTCTATTTAACTGAGATTAAAAGTTGAATAAGAATGCCAAATCAAAGAAACAGAGCATCAAACAAGCAAGGCATAAGAAGAAAAACCAGTGAAATGAAGCCAGGCCCAGCAACATGCTTCTTATTAGAAAATCAAAGGTCTTCCATGAAGTCACAGAGCTTTGTCCACATGGTGAAGATTTTACCTTGAGAATATTACAATCACTTCAAAATAAGAAAAACATCGTGGTATAGTGGAATCTGTGCATACTTGGGAGGAAATGCTTGGTTTCTGACATTGCATAGTCTCTGGTGGTCAAGTAGAGGGAAAGATTGGGGTGGATTTAGCAGCCGATGGACAGAGGTTCCTAAAGATGGTGCACAGAGGACAGCAAGATTTCAGGAATAGAATAGTACATGGGAAGAGAGTGAAAGGGAGACCAAGGAGTCCTGTGAGTTTTCCAGAGAAAAAGTGTCATTTTTTGACATGCTCTGGCACATACGTAAAGGGTGCTGACCATTGGCCTATGACAAAATTTAAGTATTTTTAAGAGTATCTCAAAATCTATTACAGAATTGATTAATGCATATTTTAGAACTTCAAAAAAGGTATCTATTTAAATCTTGAGAGTGGAGAGCAAATTGTGGTTTACAAGTTAATTATTTTGTGGTAAGTGATATAATAAGAGTAAAATGAAGATTGTATTTTTATTTTTTTAACTACTCTCTGTTAATGTTGTAAAGTGTTGCTTTTATTTTTCTTCTTTTCTTTTTTTCAAGATTTATTTACTTGAAAGAAAGAGCACACACAGAAGGAGATGGAGAGGGAGAGTGAGGAGGAGGCTCCTCACTGAGCAGGGTGCCTGACCCAGGACTCGTTATTAGGCCCCAAGACCATGACCTGAGCTGAAGGCAGATGCTCAACAGACTGAGCCACCCAGGAATCCATAGTGTAGTAACTTTTAAATTCCCTAAATGAGAATAATAGATTGTAATTTACCCATTTCATTCAGAAGAGCCAAACACAATCTACTGAGGATACACCTAAGGATGATTGTGATTTTGAATTTTCTGAGATAATCTGAAGGGACTCTGCCCAGTCCAGATCTCTGATACAGCCAAAATGTAAATACAAATTGCCAGTATTTTCTAAGTAGTTAGGACCACGTTTAAGTGGTAAAATTCACAAGCTTTGAGTGTACCCCAGTACAAATCTGCATTCCTGGGGGTAAGAAAAGAATGTTATACTTTAATATTGTCCAGGAAAAAAGAACAAAAAACTGGACAACATAAGAGTTATAACCTATTAGTCAAACATTTGACTTAAATACTTAACCTTAACCTTACCTGAAGATAACCATACATGTTTATAACTACACAAAAACACATCAACTTAAATTCTTATTTTATATAGGTTAATTGTAGATAAAGATAATTTAGTTAGTTCAAAACAGCTTTTCTGGGGGCACCTGAGTGGCTCAGTCAGTTAGGCATCTGCCTTCTGCTCAGGTCATGGTCTCAGGGTCCTGGGATGAAGCCCTGCATCGGGCTCTCTGCTCAGTGGGGAGCCTGCTTCCCCACCCTCCCCCACCCCCATTCCATCTCTGCCTGCTTGTGATCTCTCTCTGTCAAATAAATAAATAAAATCATAAAAAAAAATAAAACAAAACAAAACTTAGGAAAAATAAAAGCTTCTCTGTTATAAGGAGGAGCAGGGTTGGTAATGAAATTATCTGGTCCAGGTGTAACCTCTTTAGGACTCAGTAGGGTATCTGCCATTCAAGATAGATTGTGAAGTTAATAAAACTAGTCATACTTTGAGAAATAAAAGAGATTCATAAATGCTTTTCATCTTGCAGTTTCTATAGTCAAATCTTCTATCTGTTCTCTTACTGGAAACCAATAACATATTTTGGGGATTATCCATGATTTATTTTGAGTAACTTTCAAATGTTTAACCCTTTTTCTCTCTACCAGGTTTGGAAAATTTTCCACAGTCTTGTCTTACACTTAGATAGTCTTCTGCTTCATCCAGTCTGTAGTTTTATAATGGCAAACTATTCATTTTACAAAAATACCATGTTCATATTTTTATTCCTGAAATTTCAGATTTGTTCCTTTTCACATTTTCACATATTTATTTCATGGTCTCTTAAATACGTTTTTTTTTCTTTATCTCTTTGGATGATCTTAAGTCATTTGCAGTATACTTTACATTCCCTCTAATAAGATTTTTTGTTGGCTTTTTTAACTGATGTTTATAGCTTCATAATGTCTCATGAGCTTTCTAATACTTATTTAAAGCACTAGCCATGGATGTTTCTCCCAGCGCATCAATGGGATGGATTTGAGGTTGCATTTGTTGTGATTCCATAAAATACACAAGTAAGAAACATATAATTTTAGCAGTTTTCATGGCTTGTATAAGGAAGAATATTACAAATTGTTTAAAGTACAGATTCAGGCTTCAGGGAAATCTTTGTCCTGATTTCAAAGTGAGCTAGCTGGGTGCTCCTGGTTCACAGAAAATAGGTAAAAACGTATCAACATAAACACATTTGAATGCAAGAAAGACTCATAGATATGGTCTTTGCCTAGGTGAATTTGCACACAAGAAGAAAAACCTCTCTTTCTTCTTTTTTGAGATTTTGAGTAAATAGCAGCAGTCATAATTGTAAATATTTAAGCTTAACCTCCCCCTCCCATAGTTTGTTTATAACCTGTAGGGTTTCTTTGTAATTTTTTTTTTTAGTAGCTATATATTTAATCCTCAGATTTGGAGTTTTCTCCTGAAATTTTGGCAATTAGTTAATTAGTGTTTGACATGATTAACACAGCTGTTTAACATTATGATTTAAGGATATAGCAAGGTAAGCAAAGTAGGTTTTTATTTAAGAAATCTCTTGTTTCACATTCATATAATTTTAATTATAAAAGCAGAAGAAAGACCTACTGAACTCATAGCATGTGTAACATATGCATTTAGAAACACTGACAACTTGATGATCACAGCTTTGTAGTAAAGCTTGAAATCAGGTAACGTGTAGAAACACTGACAACTAAGATAAATGACATAATTTGAAAAAAATTAAAATGTGCTTCATGTAATATGTATATATATATATATATATATATATATATATATATATATATATACTTTTTTCTTTGTAAGTGATGAATCACTAACATCATATGTATCATCTCCTCCCCTCAATAGGCATCTAAGATCTTCAAATATCTTATTTCAGTTCCATATGCCAATTGTGGTGACTGTTCTCATTCACTGGATTTTTTACAATTTTGTACTTCTATTTCAAAAATACTTTAAGTGCAATACTTCAAATTTTATATAATTTGTGCATTGGTTATAAAGCAAATAGTTAATGTAGTCATTTAGGATAGTAGTTCTGAACTAATTTCATAGGCAAACTCTCTCTACTGGAATCCTGTCTGTGTCATTTATAACTGTGATTTTGAACAAGTTGCTTAGCTTCTAGAAGTGTGCCTCAGTTTCCTCATCTGAAAATGAATGTCATGTAATGTCTAACCCATGTAATTTCACTTTATCACTCTTATTATTCTAGACGTAGAATATAATAAATAATTTTGTTACTAGATGGTTCTATATTGTCTCAAACACCAACCTCTAGAATTAAAGTTTTATTTCCATTGTTCAACCTAACAGTGGAACAACATTGTTTCTTCTCTTTAATTTACATTGTCTTTTCTATTCTAACTAGTTGTTATGCCTTGTGAATTTAATATATTTATTTTTTCCTCAGTTTATATATTTGTTCTTTGAAGGCAGGGATTATAGCTAAAACATAGGTAAACATACAATTATTCACATATTTTGAATTGCTGAATAGTGGCATATTGTCTGCACCATCTTACAGCAGGCATCTTTCACTAAACGATGTATCTTGGGTATCTTTCTTATTAGTGCATAAAAAGATAACTCATTTTGGTCTCCAGCTTTTTACCTTGAAAAAATTAACATGTAGAGAAAAGTTGAAAGAATGAAAAATCGGTAGCATTACTTTAACCTATATCTAGCAGTTGTTAACACTTGCTATATTTGCTTTATTTATTCTTTTTAAAAAATATTTTATTTATTTATTTGTCAAAGAGAGAGAGAGTATAAGTAGGGTCAGCAGCAGGCAGAGGGAGAAACAGGCTACCCCCCTAGCAAGGAGCCTAATGTGTGACTGGATCCCAGGACTCTGGGATCATGACCTGAGTCAAAGACAGAGGCACCTGAGCCACTCAGGCATCCCCTGTTTTATCTATTCTTATATGAGTATGTCTATACGTGTTTGTTGAACAATTTGAACAAAAGTGTTAGACATCATGATAATATTCCCTACTTATTTAAGCATGTGTATTATGAAATATCAAAAACAAGGACATTCTTCTATATAACCTAATGTTATTATCACCACAAAGATACAGTAATATTTGTGGTATACTCATCATGTTCAAATTTCATTTATTTTCATAGTTAAATATGCTTGTTTAATTTTTTATCTTTTGAAATCTATGAGTCTTTTAAGGATCCTTCATTGCATTTGATATCATAGCTCTTTTAGATTTCATTAATATAAAGCAAAATCAGTTTTTTTTTTTTTTTTTTTTTTTTTAGGAGAGTTCTTACTATTGACACCATGAAGAGTTCAGGCCATGTGTCTGGATTGTATCATAATGACTGTATTCAAGTTCTAGGTAGGGATATTAACAATATATTGTATTTTAATTGCATCCCTCCTGAGGGCAAACTATGTTGAAGAGACAGAAATATGAGGTATAGAATGGTGAAGAAGATCCCTGTGATATTAGTTTTAATGACATTATCAGATTTATTTCCAGATGAAGTGTACACATATTTCAAAACTACTCACTAAAAGAAATTAAGAGGCATAAAATTACAGTTGCCATGAGTGCCTTAATGGTTAGAAATTGACTTTTAAACACCATTCCTTATTAAATGGCCGCAGGTCTGGGTCAGGGAAAGTTCAGGATGAGTCTGCAACATCTTACTATTTTAAAAAGCAAAGAAATGCTCACAAATAGGCACAATTCAAAAAGAACATAAGAACTAGCCTTCATTCTCAATTTTGGTACAATTTTGAAACGAAAAGGAACTAGAGTAGTAAATATTTTGACAGATTGAATTAAAAAACACCTCCTGATACCATGATGCTACTTAAGATAAAGTTATGAGACAGAATAGAGAATATTATTCTCTACAAAAAAATGCCATATTATAAGTGTAGATGAAATGATAAAAGTAGGCATAGCCAATACTAACTGACATATATATATGTATACATATATATATATATATATATATATATATTTAAGAAATTTAGTTCAAATTTTAAAGTGATTTTTACTGTCATATGTATTGGTTCAAATGGACATTTTTTCTATAATTTTTGTTTCAGAAAGACTATATATTCAAAGTTATCATGAATAGGGTTTGCCCCATTAACTAAATACTTTGCATATCTAAGTTGTTAAATTACTTAATATTTTTAAAATATTAATCAAATGTTATACACCTATGGAAAATATTTTAAATTATGGCATATACTTAATATTTGTCTTTTTAAGTTTATTTGAATGATTAGAGGTATCAGGGTTATGTCCAAGGGAATATCTCTGAAAAGAGCTGATGTTCAGAAACTAAATGGTCTCAATGAACTCATAGACAAATATTTGGCTTGTTACTATAGCCAAGTCCTAATAGTGATTAGAAATTATTCTTTTATCATTACTTAATAAATTTCATTAATGCCTAAATATTTCATTTATAAAGAAGAAAAATTATGTGGAAATTTTCACTGTTCCTGAATATCTTAGTTTTGGGGTACTTGAAAATTTAATATCATGCAATTGCTTTATTGCAAGAGGCAGGCACACAGTCTAATCCTAGAGAGAGGGAAAAAAGGGAGCTAGGCAGGGAAGGAAGGAAAACAACAAAAGGAAGTGTGCTACCAATGCTTAGCTTTGTCAGAAAACACAACTGCTGCAGGAATCATTCAGAAACACCTTGTCTGAAATCATTCCCTCAACATCCAAGAAGGGAAAAGGATGTACCCACCATTCTTTTTACTGTTTTCCTGTTAATCAAAGCTCACCTGCATGAAAAAAGAGATGCTCTGAGGGTGGGAGCAGAGCTATAACACATGATCTTTGAAGGCAGTAACAGAACTCAATAAGCCTCTCTGTAGTGGAAACACAAACTTCCACTCCGTGGCCCAAGAATCATTCCATAATTTATGGGGACAAGTGTGAAAGGAAAATTTGGACCTCTCATTGAAAAATTACTAGGAATTTCATAGTGGCACAGCAGACTCTGAACCTCGCCCAAGGCCCTTCTGAGCGCACAGCCCTGTGGGACTGCACCGGTGAGACATGCATGATGCCATCTCTGCCATGGTCTATGCAAATGTTACTGGTTGCCAAGTGATCTTCCTGGAGGGTTACAAAGATTCTGTCCTTCACCAAAGACTAACCAGGCTCCTCGGAACTATCTTCTCTACTAGGCCTTAACCTTGGCTTATGAGGACTTGAACAAAACACAAACATATTTTCTAGTAGTCACATTTCTCAGAAGACCCTGGACCTCCTTAAACTGCCTGCCTCAGAAAACCCGAGGCTACCAAAAGAATTTACTGTTCCTTACAGCAAACACCTGAAGAGACTGGGCCCCTACCTCCCAGTCTCTGTGAGAGGATAGGATCTTAACTTCCATAAGCAGCATGTAACAATTCCAGATGGCTTTCGCCTGAACCAACACCTCCTTTCCCCTTTGTGTTAACTTTTCATTTTCCTGACTCTACTGAGACCCCGCTCAGTCCTCTTCTTATTCTCTCATTCTCCCTTTAAATCTTTCTGCCATCTTTGTAAAATTTGAAGTTGAGTTCAGTTTACCCTGAACTCTGTTTCCTATTGCAATGGAATATTACTGATTAAACTCTGTACTTAGCACTTGAGCTAGGATCAGTCTTTGTTGATCTTTGGCAAGATGGAATAGAAAACCATGGTCCAGTGAATCTGGGGAGGTCCTGAGTCAGGATCTGTTACCCTGAAAGCCTAGTTTTTGAAAGAAATACTTTTTTTTTTTTAAAGATTTTATTTATTTATTTGACAGAGAGAAATCACAAGTGGGCAGAGAGGCAGGCAAAGAGAGAGAGGAGGAAGCAGGCTCCCTGTCAAGCAGAGAGCCCGATGTGGGACTTGATCCCAGGACCCTGAGATCATGACCTGAGCTGAAGGCAGAGGCTTAACCCACTGAGCCACCCAGGCGCCCAAAAGAAATACTTTTAAATTAAATGAATATTACTTCCTTTGCACATTTTTTCCATTAGCTTCTTAATTATTATTTCTTAAAAGTATTCATTATTGTTAGTTTTTCATTGAGTAAACTCTGTAAGTCATGAATCAATGGCAATTATGACAAGTTAGGAAAGCATTTAACTTATTGAATTCCCTGATGGTGCCTTTTTTGCCTTTCTTCAAATTCATTTTTGAATTTGTCTGCATCACATTTGAAGAATAGTACATTTGTGAGATAATATTGGTAAAGTGTAATGCGATTAAAACATCAAAGATCATTTGTCTTAAGGCTTGTACCTGATTCAAATATTTATATGACTTTTTTTTTCCTACATCTCTTAGTACATTTTGAAGTTGGACTTTAAAATTTCTGGCATCAGCCTTCAATGTCATATAAAGAGTAATCTTTTGAGCTAAATTTGCCTTTAGCTCAGGTCATGATCTCAGGGTCCTGGGATTGAGACCCGCATTGGGATCTCCTCTTGGTGGGGAGCCTGCTTCTTCTCTTTCTCTGCCTGCCTCTCTACCTACTTGTGATCTCTGTCTGTCAAATAAATAAAAAAATAGAAAAAAGTGTAGTCTTTTTCATATTTTAATTCTGTCCCAAATACCCTGAATATAGCTTCAAAAATTAATAAGTAATATTTTAATATTTACATTAAACAAGTATAATGGATCAATTTGAATAAATCAGGTACTATTTAAACCAAAATTAGTTATGTGTAACATCTTAAGACTATTTTATATAGGCATGCATGTTTTACCAAAATAAAAATCATTTTTATTTAGAAATGTATATGAAAGTCAATATATAATTTTTAAATGACAGAAAGAAATGATTATTTTATTATTTTCACTGTTAATAGTTTTTTTCCTGTTTAAGTGACAATTTAAGTTGTTAATATGTTTCTTTATAATTGCAAGCACCATTCATAATGACACCTCCTTGACTTTATTAGCATCATATTTTTCTTTTGGTATTATAATCTTAATTATGAAAATTGCATTATTTATAATCCTTTAAAAACATTTCCTCTTCTTAAAAACAATGTGTCAGATATTTGTATAACAATATTAAAATTCAATCAGGTAAATTTGGGCTAATTTAAAGTTGCATATTCTTCATCAAAGAATAAAATTACATATGAAAAGATGGATTGATTGTTTGAATACATCATCCATACACATACAGAGTGTTTACAGACCTATGATTGGACTGCAGACATATTCTCAATTGTTGTTCTGACATCCAATTTTCTTTTATCTTTCCAATTCCTTTTTTTTTTATTGTTGCCATACCAATTATATATTTCACTAATTAAATTTACCATTGGACTTTCAAAGTCTTCAAAAACAGCTCTGGCTTGAGTGTGTATCTTCTAGAAAACTTTTTACTGTATTTCTTCTATCAAGAAATTTAATCAAATTTGTTAAATGTTATTTAAAAACTATTATTATGTTCAGGATATATTTTAAATGGTTTGATATTATGTAAAAAGATGTTTTATTTCTTCAAAAGCATTTTTCTAAAAGAGAAATTATTTTAAGAAACTGTCGTCTCTCTGGGTTTGTTTGTTTATTTATTTTTTTATTTATTATTTTTGCAGGTCACCTGTCCTGCAAAACTGCAGAGAGTTCTAGTGCCAAGAAGAAACTTTCAGATTCTGAAAGGGAAGTAAAGGATTTATTATTTTTTGTCACATAGTCTATTCTTACTATGTTTTTCCCAGTTTGGAAAATACTGTTCTAGCAAATGACATCTTAAGTAACTTCATTAAAAAAAAAAAGAAAAAGAAAAAAATGTGGAATTGAAAGAAGCATATATTGTTTGTTTCATTTTGTTAATAAAAAAAAGGCAATGAGGATATCAATGGAGAAATCCTGGTGTGACCATGAGGGATTCTTTATTACAAGACATTTAGGAAAAGGATCATAGGAATTCACCCAACATGTTAGAATAGTCATATAGAGGAAACAATATGTTTTTGTTTGTTTGTGTGTTTGTTTTTTACTACTGATAGATCTATCAATACAGAAAAAAAAAATCTGTTAAGGAAGGCTGAGCTTTCTGCTTTTAGTTGTCTCATAATTTTTGTCTAAATTTTTATTTCAGCATTATAAGCTCACATTTCTTTTCATAGGAATGCAAACCTATTTTATGAGACGTAAATCTCAAAGTTCAAATTAAGCTGTGTATTATTGAAAAGCCAGTCTCCATTAGCTTGTTTTTTAATGAATTTTGACTATACACATTTATTATCTCTAAAATATAGTGATTCTGTGATGTAGAAAAGCTTGGATTATCTAATATCCAAAAATAGTCTATCTCAAAGTAGACTCAGAGAAAAATTCACTGGCTTATTTTAAACAGAGTTACTGATCAAAAGTTAACCTAAGCACAGTGGTTTAAGAATTCGAAAATTTTGCCATAAATTCGATATTCATAATAAAAAAGGTGTTATCTAACTTATGCTATATTTCACAATATTGTAAGGACTGAAACAAAAGTGAATAAAATCTGGCCCCTATTCTGAAAAAGATAAAAAAAAAAATGTGTCACAGTACTTTATATTCATTTAAAATGCATTAAATATTTTTAAGAGCTTTAGAAGATGGACCAGAAGATATAACTTAAAAGCAAAAACAATGTAACAACTTTATGTTAGGGTAAGTAATACTTTACAATTGAAATCTAGTTTCTCCTGCAACTGATGGCCTGTGAATAAATAACAAATTGTGTTAACAGTACTGTTTGTTGCTAATCTCTAGCTGTAGCTACTTATATAATATCTCCTGATACCCTCAAAATCTTAGTTATTTCTGAACATTCCCAAATGTTGTCTAATGTGTACATACAAAGAATGCTTATGATTATAGTTACAACAAAAGTGTATAACATGGTCTTAATCTCTTGCTCTATTCCTTCATTTCAATCTGTTGCTTGTAATGTCCTCAACCTTTTAGCTGCAACTTTTGTCAATTTTGTAAACACTGATGGCTATAAGAAGGTGATGCTTCCTCATGCACATAATGCTTATACCTCAAAAAGTACCAGACTGGCACTACGTTTTTGGCATACTCAATATGTTAAAGTTTTTGGGCCCGTTCAGAAGTAGACCAACCATCACGTTACAGAATACGGCAGCAAAGCAGTGAACAAATAGAAAGGTTCAGGGTGAAAAAAGGTACTTCAGATTGCTTTTTCTTTTTTTTTCTTTTTAAGATTTTATTTATTTAAAAGAGAGAGAGAGAATGAGAGCGTGCATGATCAGGGAGGAGAAGGAGAAGCAGGCTCAACGTGGAGCTCCATCCCAGGACCCCTGGGTCATGACCCCAGCCAAAGGCAGACCCTTAATGTACTGTGCTACCCAGGCTCCCCATTTCAGGTTCTGTGTTAGATCTTTCTCCATGAGGCTCCGTAAGAATCTCAGGGCTGGACCTGGGATGTGACACATGTGAAAAAATAATCTCTGCCTTTCTCTTTACTTCTAGCATACGGATCTTTAAACTCCTATAATTAATTTACTGAAATAGATGCTTCAGGGTCACCCTGTTCCCTAAGTGCATCAGATACACATTGCGCGATATCTGAGTGTGATCTGTAAACTAAACCTGGGTTCAGGTAACTTAAAAATTAGATTAATTTAAAAATTACTAGGATGTTTGTATTTTGCTTGAAATTACTACTGATTCTCTTCATACTGTTATGCAGGATTAAGTACTGATAGTAAGCTACTTTGGTCAATATTTCATTTTGTTCAACTTTAAAAATCCAAGCTTAGAGTTCTAGCCTTTCAAAGTTTAATATAAACCTTTCTTGACTTATGATGGTTTAGGTCCCAATAAACTCACAGTAAGTTTAAAATATCATTAGGTTGAAAATGCATGCAATATACCTAACCTACTGTATATTATAGCCTCCCTTAAATGTGCTCAGAACATGTACATTAGGCTACAGTTGGGCAGAAACATCAAACACGAAGCCTGTTTTGTAATAAAGTGTTGAAAATCTCATGTAATTTTTTATATTGTACTGAAACTGAAAAACAGTGTTATCTGGTACAGAATGGCTTTTGGAATACTGGTTGTTCACGTTCAGGTTTGCGTGGCTAACTGGGAGCCAGGGTTCACTGTCCACTGGCCAGCATATGAGAGAGGATCATACCGCATATCACTAGCCTGGAAAGAGATCAAAATTCAAAATAGTTTCTACTAAATGTATAACAATTTTGCACCATTGCAATGTCAAAAAATAATCATTTGAGCCATTGTAAATCAAGGGCTTCTTCATGGCTGGACAATTTTTACTTTACGATAATTATGACCAAAGTGGCTCTATTTAATTATCAACAACCTGTGTTACATCCAAAAAGTCCAAGAATTGTACTTTGTTCAAAAGATAACAGCTATATAATTCAACTCTAGAAGCACAATATGTATCAAAGGGATAACTGATTACTATGCCACTATAGCTGGCTCATAAAGATCCATGCTCTACTACATCAAAAATGCAGGAAATGTGAATAGTAAATTCAAATCAATATTCTGCTGATCAGGATGTTATAGGATTTTTTTTTCTTTCCTCCAAATAGGATGATAGCTATATTTTATGTCAAGTGCATGTTTATTTCATCAAATTATCTAGCAAAATATATCATGACATCCTTGTGAAATAAGTTGAGGGAAGTGAGGAGAATGAACATAATTAAGGAAGTTGATAATTTGATGAACTAGGTTATCAGTACCTGTAAAGCTGATGTCAATCTGAAAAGTAATCTCGAGTGGACAATCCAAGTTACTGACTCAGCCTTTTCCTAACTAATAATAATTTTTATATATACTTTAGTGAGGATAGTCACAGTATGCAAAAGGATTATAAATTACATAAAGTTTTAAAATATTACAAGTATATAGAAGTAGTGAATCAGCATAAAAGAAAATCTAGACAATAGGTTAATAAGAGGCAATAGGTTAAACAATCCATGAAACATAATACAAGGCAAATATATTCTTTACACTGAGTACAACAAGAATGTAGGCAGGCTCCTAAAGCAGATGGTATGAAAAACCTAAGGGTCTGATTAAATGAAATATAAATCAATAGTGCGAATTGTTTTTCAAATAATCTAATGATAATGTCAGGTATATATAATTAAAATTATTGTGGGAGTCTCCCCTCTATAGTTGTGTTAGATGAACCACACTGGAAGCATTATGTTCACTTCTGGACATTACACTTGAAAAGAAATATAATGTACTAATCTTCTCTTGAGACTAGTGACAATAATTTTAAGGAGAGCAGAGACAAGAAAGGGGAAGCAGAGAACAAAGAAACAAACTAATGTTCGCTGGTTATCTGCTCATTACCACATTTTCTCATTAACATTATGCACTGATATTTGCATATGCCCTACAAGATAAGTAATACTGTGTGTTATTTATAGGTGAAAAATCAGAGACATAGGAAGTTGAGATAATGGGTGGGGTCACAGATTTGTTAAGAGTTAAAGCCAAGTTTGAACATACACCGGTCTGATTGTTGGTGACCGTTACTGACATCATAATGTTGTTCCATTATTACATGAAATTTAAAAATGTTAAATGAGAATCATATCCCCTTAAATTTAATTAAAATATTTGAAAGCGTATCATGTTTTAAGCACTGAAAATACCCTTTACAGAGATCTTGCCCTGGGAACTGACTTTCAAACATATAAATCCTGGAATTAGGGAATGATATTGTAATGATAATCTGTTCCCCTTTGATTATGTTGTTTTGTTTGTTTTTGTTTTGCTTTGTGCTGCTTTTTGTTTTGTTTTTGTTTTTTCTTTCCCCATAAATCAGGATTGAAAAAATTGCTTAGATTTGAGGCTAAATAGGATTAGATTTCTGGAACTCTCTCCTTTGAACCGGAACTTGGAATTGGATCAAGGAAAGAGGCATGTTTACAGAGAGAATGTTTAGCTGGGCAGCTGCTGCCTCATACCCTGTTAAGTGAAGACTCAAAGCACAAAAGGATGGTTTATTTTCTCACTGTTTTAACACCTTAAGTCTACACAGACAGATAAATGTGGACCAGGGTTTGTCAGATTTGATCACGCTCATCCATCAGCTACTGCCTATTCCTCTTAAAGTACGGGAAGAGTAAGTGGAATAAACTATCAGATATATGGCGTATTTCACACTCAACACGAATTCCCATAGCTAAAAACTCTATTTTTCTTACTTCCCTCTGATTAGGTACATGAATGTAAATTGGCTTCCACAGTTAAACACACTGATGCAAGGTTTGAAAGGCGGAACACAGATGAAAGCAATGTTCCTGCTGCTTTTTGAAGGTTTCTGCTGACAAGCCAGGTTGCGGAGATGTGGAATTTTCTGAAGCAGGACTGGTAGATCCAAGCTGCAGTGTGTGGGTGTTGGAGTGTTGAGGGAACAGGTGATAACCTCTTGCCCACAGCTCTGTCCAACCCCGCTAGAGCAATGCGTTCTTAAGCTAATAGACCCAGTGGTATCTTCCTGATTTCCTTCCTTCCTCCTAGGGCAGAGGGAGTAGAGCCTCTGGCAGGTTAATTCTGTGATGTTCTGGGAACTGTGCCTAGACACCTAATCATCTGAGCTACTAACCCTTTTTAAGCATCTACTTCTATTATGCTGTTTTCTATCTGAAATAATAGAATTTTGTCCATTTTCTTCAGTGAATGCAAAATAATAGCATACTGAGAGACATACCCTCCTTAATACCATAAATGAGAAGAAATTTCTATGTCTTGGATAGATGAGAGGGTGAGAGAAGAAAAGACATCCTACCTCCAATTACTACATTACAAATGGCATTAAAAGAATACAATTATGCATAGATGAAGAAGCTATTAATTCTGCCTGTGGGATCAGAGAGGATTTACAGTAGATTTGACATTTGAATTTGGTGTTGAAAAAAAAAGAAAAAGGATTTTATCAGGATGACTTGGTGGAGGTGGAATATTTTAGCTAAAAGAAATTGCTAGAATAACTGCATGGCAAGTTGAAAGTTCATGATGTATTTAGGGAGTCATGGATCAGACTATGTGATTAAAAAGGTGGACAAAACCTTTAGCATAGGGTGAGATAAGACTTGAAAGGACATTTGGGGCCGGAATCTCTATTATTTTGATATGGCTTTAACACTAGGGAAATAAACTAAGTACTTTTCCTTGGAAAATATGTAATGTTTGTATTGGCAAGCTGATTTTTAATAATTACACATCTGTTTTGTTAAAGGAATAGGTCTTTTTGTGTGGCTTCAGAGAGAAGTTTAGGAACTTTAGGAGGCAAAGGTTATAGCTCTTCACTGTGGTAGGTTGGGGTATTGTTTCCAATTCTTTACACTCTGTAGCAGAATTATACATCCATTCTCCTAACCGTGTGTCCATGCAGCCCTTCCACTTAAAGTAGGTGGTATAGTTCTCTGCCACATTGACATTAGACAGGCCCCTTTGAGTTGCTCTGGAAGAGAAGTGGTCTGAAGAAACAGGGTTCCCATTCTGATGAAAGATTCCAACCCACTAATGTGGTTTGCCTTGCTCTCTGGTACTTTTTGCAACTGCCAGGAAAAAGAACATTTCTTGAGCAGTCACTGTTACAAAGACACTGGGAATGCACACAGCATACCTGGCCCCCACCCAAAGCCTTGGGCCAAGCCCATCCAAATCTAACAAAGTCAAGCTGACCTGCATACCAGTAAGAAGAAAATAAAGGTTTGCTGTCATTACGAGATTTGAGGGTGCTTCTTATGAAGCAAAAAACAGACTCATTCTGCAGAAAAGTCTTTTAACCATCCAACCTCTTTGAAATAAATAAGAAAACTTTGGAGGCACTATTTCCAGGAGTATTCAACTAGTGGCTGCCAGTTATTGCTTTTCATCTCCACTGTTGTATCCCTGGAGTTAACCATTGTTCCTTCTGCTTGGAAGACTCTAAAAGCCGCTAAATACATCCCATTATTTAAACTATGTATCACATGCTGGCAAGAATGGCTTTTTGAAAAGTTGTTGATTCATTTCATCTCTTTTTAAAAAATACTCCAATACTTCCAAGTACACTTAGACGGAAACCCAAACTCCCTACGAGACCCCACATGATCCTCTACCATTTCTTCATCTTATCTCTGTGCCACATTATCCTTTCCTACTACACTTGAACCACATTCTTCAACTTTTTCTGTGTAATCAACATGCCTATCTCATTCTCATGTAGTGTAATTGGAATTACTCTCTGACAGATACTCTTTTCCCCCTCATCTTCCTATAGCTGATTCTTTCTCATCCTTCATATATCAGCTTAAAGATCTCCTCTGTGTGCCTTTCCTAGTCATGCTGCCATTCTTTATTTTTTTAAAAGTATCTTACAAAACCAACAACTTGTTTATTTACTCAATTAATTTCCCCACAAAAATATACGTTCTACATGGGTAGAAACCATATTTGTGTTGTGATCTTTTTGCCGAGATCAGGTGTGTGTATATTTTCCAACAAAAGAGAAAAGACACTAAATAAATAAATAAATATATCCTTAGAGACATAATGGTGTGGGTTGAATTATTGGATAAAGATTGAGTAAAATGAACTCTGATTCTTTTATCTCAAAAATTCCTTGTGTAATTAGACTTGCGTGCTTTATTAAACTGTAACTGGGAGAATTTAAGACCATATCTAAGTCCCTTCCTTCTGCCTTATTTTTGCATGGTAAACCTTGACCTAACACAAACAGAATAGCCACTAAAAGTATTATTTCTAATGTCCCCAAATTGAACCAAAAACCCACCAAAGCATTCTTTGCAAATTACAGCACTTATAGCATATATGAAAGAGGACGGCAGTTCCACATTTTGGATGGCATTTTCTTCTCCAGTGTGGGCTAGACTTTAATTTTCTTCATCATTTATTGGGTTCTAGAGACATGAACGCAATTAAATAAACAGGCTGGTCTGAAAACACAGTGGTGCAACAATTAAATCAGGCCTGGAGTTGTCATGTAAATTTGAAATCTTAAATATTGGATCAACAGAACCTACTGCCATCGGTTAAGCACAGCGCCTTCTGCTTGTAATCTATTTTACAGGAATTTTATTGTGTGCATGTGTGTGAGTGTGTGTGTGTGTGTGTATGTGTGTGTGAGAAATCTAGTGTTTCAGATTTGAAGCATTAGGATAAAAATGCCTAGGCAAAGATGCCTTAAAAAGCTTGGGAAGGTAAATAACAGCCAAAAACTGGAAACAGCCCAAAACACCATTAACTGATGAATGGGTAAATACAATATAGTATATCTGTACAATGGAATATTTTTCAACATAAAAGGTATAAACCACTGATACATAGTATGTAAAAGAAGCAGTCACAAAATTATACAAATGTATGATTGTATTAAATGGAATGCCCAGAATAGCAAATCCAGAGAGATAAGAAGTAGATTAGCAGTTGCCAGGACTTAAGGAAGGAGGAAATAGGAAGTGATGGCTAAATGGGTGTAGGGCTTCTTGAGGGTGCCAAAATAGTCTAAAATGAGATAATGGTGATAGCTTCAAAAAGCTACTGAACTGTATACATTAAGAGGCTGAATTTGATAGAATGTAAGTCATAGATCAATAAAGGTGTTATGAAAAAAAATGCTTGTGAGGCAAGACCCTAAGGAGTAGGGTTATTCTCAAATTAGCTAGAGCCACAAAGATTTTTTTCTAACAGAAGACACCTCCAAATTATGTACTATGGAAATATATCAATGGGTTATTTAATTATTGATATATCCAGCTATATATCAGTAAATTTCCCACTGGATTTTTTAGTGTAGAAATGACGTATGCTTCACTAATTCTGAATATTTGTTTGCCTCAAGCTCCTTTTATTTCTTTTTATAAAATAGTTCCTTAGAAGTAGATAAGATAGTGATATCATTGAGACTACTAATCTATTCTAATAAACTGTCAAATAATTACTCCATACCTAAGATAAAACAAAATACAACTTTGTACAAAAAAAAATAGTTTTACATATATCTCTGGAATTGTTAAAAGTATTATTTATTTATTTATTTATTTGGGCAGCAGAGCAAGGTTTATTGAGGGATAGCAAAGTGATAGTACAAAGCCTCATGGAGGGAGGGGACCTTAGGGGGTTGCCATAAAACTATCCTTTTGAACACCACTTGGTTTAGCCTGTGAGTGTTTGAGGGTAAAGATTAAGTCTTATTCATTGTATTATTAGCCCCTAGCAGAGTCTGACAAAGTTTGGCTACTTTAAAAATGTTTGTCAAATATATACTTGACAATAAGGAAATAGATTTTTTTTAAAGATTTTATTTATATATTTGACAGAGACAGAAATCACAAGTAGAGAGGCAGGCAGAAAGAAAGGGGAAAGCAGGGTCCCCACTGAGCAGAGAGCCTGATGCAGGGCTTGATCCCAGGACCCTGAGATCATGACCTGAGCCAAAGGCAGAGGCTTTAACCCACTGAGCCACCCAGGTGCCCTGGAAACATTATTTTGAATTCTATTCATTGAGGTACATTATGTTGAAAAAAGAAGATTATATTGAAGTTATAATATGTTCAAAATTTACTTTTGTCTTTTAGAGCATTTTGTCATCCTCAGAATCAGAACATTGCTCATTTTTGAATATTGTAAACTAATGTATCATTACTTCTCGCACATTTTATTGACTTATTTTGTGTCTAAACAACCTTTTTTTTTTTTTTACCAACTTCTTTTATGTCTAGACAACCTCTTACACTCTAACCCAGAAAGCTCATATTGTTACCTGTATTTGATCAACTGTGAGACATGAGTTTAAAGATGTAACCTCATTACAATATTTCTAGGGAAGCTTTTTCTAGAGCATGTTCCATAGAGTACAAATCTCCTGGCACAGGTTACTTAAAAGAAAAAAAAAAAAAAAAAACACATGAAAGGTTACACATGCAAGTAAAATTAGGCTTTTTACACACTATTGCCCCCTTTCACAAAGCATCACAAAGTCATTGGAATGTTAGACTGTGAGCCATCTTTGAAAATAGACCTATTATTTCAGTTTCCTGGTTGTGATATTATGTTAAGCTTTTGTAAGACATTACTGTTGGGGGAGACTGTATGAGGTCTGTATGAATATTATCTGTATTATTTATTACAGTGAATGTGAATTTATAATTATCTCAATATAAAAAGTTAATGAAATACACACAAACTGTGGAAGCAACCTTAGCATTGTCCTTTTAACATCATATACATATATTTCTTTGTAAATAAATAACTGAGTGATTCCATGAACAAACTTACTTAGTTTTGTCTAACCTAGTATTTTCAAAACGTATTTGATTGGAGATTTCTTTTATGACATTTATGGAACATTTTGCAAAACACTGCCTGGAAGATTCCTAGCTGAAGTAGTTACGTTTGAATTGCAAAATTTGGGACAGTTCAGTGTAAGTCAGATTTTCCCATTTTTTTCTACTGCTATTTGAATCTTATTTATTTTGAGTTCACAGTTTATCTCAGCAACAACTAAGGATTTCTAGTGTGTCTGTTTAAGATAAGAATGACTATATTTCTTTTGTGCCACCAGTGCCTAATACAGAGCTATGCATAGGGTTGGAATGAGCTAAGGATGCCTGTGCTGGTAGTCAGTCTCTCTTTTCCTTCCACAATAGGGCATAAGAAGGCTGTAGAATCAGTGACTAGGGTGATTTACATGAGAAGATTACAAATATTACCTAGTCCATTAAAGTCAATATTAGTTATCAAATGAGGTTTAAAACAACTTTCCATGTAGTTTTTACTCAGGACCTAAACCTTAAGGGGGAAAAAAAAATAGATGTTAGGGAAATATTTCAATGGTTACTTTTGGTTCAACATCTGAAGGAAAAAAAAAAAAAAAGACAACTAGTTAAATGGAATACAATTTCAGATATATAGTGAAATATATGAATAGTAATTTAGAGAATTGGAAGATAAAAGAAAAGATCTGAAAAATCATGATCTCTAATACTGAGAAGCTGATATATATTTTAGTCCAAAAACTCAACTGTGTCATAATTATCAGGGTTTCTTTTTCCTTCAAATCAATTTAATTTATTTTTCTGAGATCCCATTTATCAGGTCTAAGGAAAAATAAATCTAATTTTTTTTGAGAGATCCCACCTTTTTCAAAATTATGCCACTTTTCTTTTTTTTAATTTTTAATTTTTTAAATTTCTTTTCAGTGTACCAGAATTCATTGTTTATGTACCACACCCAGTGCTCCATTCAATACATGCCCTCCATAATACCCCCCACCAGGCTCACCCAACTTCCCACCCCCACCCCTTCAAAACCCTCAGATGGTTTTTCAGAGTCCATAGTCTCTAATGATTCATCTCCCCCTCCAATTTCCCTCAACTCCCTTCTGCTCTCCATCTCCCCATGTCCTCCGTGTTTTATGCTCTACAAATAAGTGAAACCATATGATAATTGACTCTCTCTGCTTGACTTATTTCACTCAGCATAATCTCTTCCAGTCCCGTCCATGTTGACACAAAAGTCGAATATTCATCCTTTCTGTTGGAGGCATAATACTCCATAGTGTATATGGACCACATCTTCCTTATCCATTCATCCATTGAAGGGCATCTTGGTTCTTTCCACAGTTTGGTGACCATGGCCATTGCTGCTATGAACATTGGGGTACAGATGGCCCTTCTTTTTACTACATCTGTGTCTTTGGGGTAAATACCCAGTAGTGCAATTTCAGGGTCATAGGGAAGCTCTATTTTTAATTTCTTAAAGAATCTACACACTGTTTTCCAAAGTGGCTGCACCAACTTGCATTCCCACCAACAGTGTAAGAGGGTTCTCCTTTCTCCATATCCTCTCCAACACACATTGTTTCCTATCTTGTTAATTTTGGCCATTCTAACTGGTGTAAAGTGGTATCTCAATGTGGTTTTGATTTGAATCTCCCTGATAGCTAGTGATGATGAACATTTTTTTCATGTGTCTGTTAGTCATTTGTATGTCTTCATTGGAGAAGTGTCTGTTCATGTCTTCTGCCCATTTTTGACATGATTATCTGTTTTGTGTGTGTTGAGTTTGAGAAGTTCTTTACCAATCCTGGATATCAGCCTTTTTTCTGTACTGTCATTTGCAAATATCTTCTCCCATGCCATGGGTTGCCTCTTTGTTTTGTTGATTGTTTCCTTTGCTGTGCAGAAGCTTTTGATCTTGATGAAGTCCCAAAAGTTCACTTCACTTTTGTTTCCTTTGCCTTTGGAGACATATCTTGAAAGAAGTTGCTGTGGTTGATATCAAAGAGGTTACTGCCTATTTTCTCCTCTATGATTCTGATGGATTCCTGTCTCACGTTGAGGTCTCTTATCCATTTCGAGTTTATCTCTGTGTATGGTGTAAGAGAATGGTCGAGTTTCATTCTTCTACACAAATAGCTGTCCAATTTTCCCAGCACCATTTATTGAAGAGACTGTCTTTTTTCCACTGTATATTTTTTCTTGCTACTTTTCTTATGTAGCATGAAGACTGAATGACTAGTACCTTTCCTCTGCTCCCACATCTCTCATACATACTATTATTAATATTGGCATTTTAAATACTATTTATATATCCTTGTATGTTGCTTCTTTTTAAAAAAGATTTTATTTTTATTTTATTCATCAGAGAGAGAGAATAGCAGGTAGAGGGAGAAGCAGCCCCCCCACTGAGCAAGGAGCCCGATGTGGTACTCAATCCCAGGACCCTATTCCAGGACCCTGGGATCATAACTTGAGCAGAAGGCAGATGTTTGTTTAATCAACTGAGCCACCCATGTGCCTCTGTATTTTGTTTCTATTAGCAACCTCAGGACAGGGACAATTTCTTTGTTATCTTTTAGTTGATAATTCTTGAACAGATCCCATTATATAACAGTTTCTAAATATAGGATCTCAAATGAAGAGTGGTCAAATGATACTTAATAATTGAGTTGTCACATATGTAAATGTTTTCTAAAAAAGAACTGAAATTTTTCAAAAGGGAGAATGATACTGTTCTGTGAAACTCAGTGTCTTTTTATTGGTGATATCATTACTTATATTTCAAATTGAATACAACATAAATGAATTTATAGAATAGTGAAAAATAAACCACCTAATTAAATTTACCTAATTGTATCCTAGGCTGGAAAGGGTTAACAAAAAAGTCAAAAAGGAGAGTGTTTCCAACAAAGGAGATTGAAAAACAGTTGGAGAGGAAAAAAAAAAAAAAAGGCCTATAGAACATTGTGTTTGGAATATTGTATCAGCTACACTTAGTCAGTAGGTTTTTTAACAACAAAACGAAAAAAGAAAAAAAAGAACTTATTTTTCTGACTAGGTGGGATACTGTTTCTCTGTGCTTTATCTATAAAATGAAAATGAGAGTAAAAAAACACCATCTTTACAAACCAAGAAAAAGACTCTTCACTACAGAAAACAAACTGATGGGTACCAGGAGAGATCGGGTGAAGGATGGGTGAAATATGTGAATGGGGATTAAGGAGGACACTTGTGATTGGTAGTGGGTGTTGTATGGAAATTGTATATCTGAAACTAATATTACACTGTATATGAACTAACGGGGATTTAAATAAAAACTACAAAATGCCATTGTTAAACTATTTCTTCATCTTCCAGAGTAAAATGGCTCCTCATTACTGTTTCCATTTATTGAGCATCAAATTGTCCTTCATTCTTTGAGGTATTTACTTCCTATCCCCTCTTTAAACTCTCTAGGCTAATTCTTTCTCCCACTCTTGGAAAATTCATCCACATTTGAGTTCTCCAACTGGTTCCTTCACGTACCTGTGATCATCTGACTTTTTCCTGCTCTTCAGTCATTCCCTCAACATTACCTCTCTGTGGACCTGGGCATTATCGGAAACTACCGACCTGAAATCACATTTTCAAAAAACATTTCACTGTAAGTTTACAAGCTTCTGATTCATATACTTGCTTAAAGTATATAATCTGTCAAATGCCAGGATTGTCAACCCCACAAAAACAACTCCATTAATTTCCTAGGACTGCTGTAACAAATTGCCACAAACTGGATGGGTGAAAATAACAGAAATTCATTCTCTCCCATTCTTGGAGCCACAAGTCTGAAACCACAATGATGACCTTGATATATTCCCTAAAAGGCTGTAGGGGAGGATTCTTACTTGCCTTTTCCAGATTCTGATGGCTCCTTGTGTTTCCTTGGCTTGTGGCAACATCACTCCAATCTCTGCTTGTGTGTGATCATGGCCTTGCCTGTGTCTGCCTCTGTGTACTTTGCTCTTCTTAAAGGACCCTAATTTATTAAATATAGGTTCTATGCTAAACAAGTATGAC
Source organism: Lontra canadensis (assembly GCF_010015895.1). Classification (NCBI taxonomy): domain Eukaryota; kingdom Metazoa; phylum Chordata; class Mammalia; order Carnivora; family Mustelidae; genus Lontra; species Lontra canadensis. The sequence goes on along the minus strand of NW_022631021.1, from coordinate 9,410,244 downwards.
TTTATCTTAACTAACAACATCTAAAAGACCATATTTCCAAATAAGGTCATATTCTGAGGAAAGGATGAACATGAAGTTTTGGGGGGATGCTGTTTAAACCACTGCAACTGGGGTGCCCGGTTGCTCAGTTGGTTAAGTGTCTGTGTTCAGCTCAGGTCATGCATGATCCCAGGGTCCTGGGATCCAGCCCTATATTGGGTCCCTGCACAGTGGGGACTCTGGTTCTCCACCTCCCTCTTCTTCTCCCCTCACTTCTGCTCTCTTTCTCTCTCTCAAAATAGATAAATAAAAATCTTAAAAAAATAAATAAATAAACCACTGCAACTGATCAACAGACTTTACCACTTTCTTCCTTCCCTTCACCAACCTCTTGTCTCTACCTCATTCATTATCCAACATAATCTCTTATGATCCTTACTAGCATATTCACTCCATCACCCCTCACCAGCCCTCTCCTAAACATTGAATGAATCTAAGCTTTTGCTATCTCACTGTCTGCAGCAAACAGACAATAAGACAATGGGACAAAAAGTGTTTTAACTTAATCACAATCTTGAAATGAGAACTCAGAATTATCTAACAATGTTTCACCAATATTCCCATGAGAACATTTCCTTATTTTCTAAGGAAAATATAACATTGTTTCTTCTTAATCACTTTACTTTTGGAAGGTAATCAGCTCACTTTAGGGTAGAGGTTGAAAGAGCGCCTCCTCCTACTTCCCCGCCATTTTGTCTCCTCCTCCTTCTTTACTTTTAATCATCATCTACTTTTAGCTGATATACTTCTCTGATCAGCAGAACCCTCCTCCTTTCCTCACCATTACAATAAGTAAATAAATTACTTGCCTCTATCCACCATCCTTCTTTACTCCATTAGGCCTAGCCTACTCTTCAGGAAATTTAATCTCTCTCTAAGGATTGCTGACCCCATTCATGTCCAAATATTTTGCTGCCTCTATATTCTAACCATTTTCTTTCTCCAACAATCTGTTATCCTATTTTATTGTCTTCAACATATAAAATACTTTACTATTTTCACTATTTATTAATCATTATACATTCTTTAATTTTTTTTTCCAAATTATCTAATTCATTTTCATTATAAAAGCCCTGATTGCATACTCTGTCCCTAATTTCTTACTTCTTATTCTCATAATGATTTGCATTCAACAATTTTGTCCCCTACCTCACCTCAGCCATACAGGTCGAGATCATGCCACAGGCCTTGTCATTGGCAATAAGTGCACCCATCTCATCATTTCATTTCTTTGGCCATCATCTCCTCTCTTTCTAGCTCCCTTCCTTACTTTCTCCACTCAAAAAAAAAAAAAAAAAAAAAAAAAAAATCCCACCAGGTTGTCTAATCCATCGACTTTGTTACTTTTTTCCTGTTATTTTTCTCCTAATTTTCTCCTTTCTAACCTTAATTACTTAACTCAGATTCTATGGTCCCTTGATTTCATTGCTCAAGTATGTACTCAATGCCTGCTCTCTCTCCCCCTTCAGAGGAAAACATGTAAAATTAAACTTAGAAATATCAGTTCATAATATCTGATTATATTTTTAAATGATTTTAAATTTTAAATATGATTTCATATTTTTTAAATATGAAAGCAGTCAGCATATATATGTGTCTAGTGTGCATATGTGTATATTCACTTATATATGTAAAATATGGAATCTGATCATAAATTTAGGTCTCTTGAGAATTTCCTAATGCTAAAATATGCAAAACTAGTTATATAATAGCTATATTAGTCATATGCATACATTTCTTTTAAAATGTATTTTCTCCTTTTTTAAAATTTTCTGCCTTTCTTACATCCTATTTTCATGTATTTTAAGTTTATTATTCACTTCTAAAACATTCTTCAAATTTTTGCTTTTATAATTTAGTCTTTATAGGTATAACAATCATATAGTGCATTTTAGAATTCTTTACTATTTATTTTGTTTAGGTTCTATAAATATACTTTTCCTTTTTCGTGGTACAGTTTATCTTGACATATAAGTTCCTTAATATAAGAGCTTTATCTCATGTTGATTTTTCTGCCAGCAATTGTAGTATGTAGAAAAATACTCCAATTTCAAAAATGGGGAAGAGTTTGAATTTGTAATCAATTTGAAGTATTTCTGATATTATGCGTGAGATACAGATATATATTTTTTTTTCTCTGTGGCTACCAAGATATCCAATCTCAGTTTATTGAATATCCCATTTTTTTCTTGGCAATTTGGTATGCTACTTTTATCATATTGTATACTGCCTTATGTATCAGTGTCAATTTCTAAATGTATTATTATGTATCTTAGGTCTCTGTTTTCACTCACTGTATTTTTTACTTAATAAAAAGTTTTGTAATATAAATTAATATCAGGTCAGTTTAGATTCTACCGTCCTCCTTTATTTTTCCCTTCCAGCATTTTTCTATTTCTACTTTTTTATTATTCCATATAGAATAATTACAATGAGAGAATTAGAATGAGCTTGATAATATTTCCTTTTCCTCTCCACAAATAAAGCACTGTTGGTTTTTTGCAGGACATATAGAATATACAAAGACCTCACTTATTTTCTGTTATCATGTAGATGGGATCTCTTCTATAAATCTGTAGCTATTGGGCAATTCTTTACACAGCCCTCCCTACTCTGATTATCTAAACTACTGGGTCAAGGAGAATTTCTTCGGCTAGGCCATCTGTCCATTTGTTGGGACTCTTTGAAATCCATTGCTGCCTCTGCCGGAAAAAATTTCACACTCTTTGTGTTTTTGCTCTTTTTGTGCTGCAGGGAAATTTAATGAATAAAATTTTCTAAATTTCCTATTTTAATTTTCTTGTAAGTTATAGTCTCCTTTGCCAAAACCATCTCTGTGTTTCTTGGAATGGCTACCAGTTAACACAATAATTTATTTCTTCATTTTATAGAAGAAAGAATAATGAAAATAATTAAGTTTGGAGCCATACAAGTTATAATTAATGCATAACTATTGTGATTATCCTTTGTTTAACAAAATAAGATAAAAATGTAAAAATGACATATTGAAAATCCAGTCTTCATAGTTTCACTATATATATGTATATATATATATATATATATATATATATATATATATATATATATGTAGGCTATATATTTTACATGTCTGTATTATACATATGTATAATTGCTTCTTTCTAAATTAAAGATACATATTTATATTAAATTAACAAATTGTTGCCTAAAATATAATAACTGTTTCCAAATTGTTTTTGTTTCTGGATTTGAATGCACCTGTCAATTAATAAGAGAAAATTGTGATATGTGATATGGTATAAATTAAATGTCACTGAAAAATTGCTAATATCCTCACTGGGTAATCATGAACTCAATCCTTTCACATTGACCTCAAGAGGGTATCCCACCTACATTCTAATAACTTTGGCTAACATAATTTATTGCCCAAGACTGTTAGTTTTATCTTCATAGTAGAGATTAATTGACATCAAATATAAACCCATCTTGCTAGGGTTATTTTATTCAAAATTGCTGAGGATGTCTCTGTCTCAGGTCCCATATGCCAAACTTGTAACCCTGGCCAAACTATAAAAGTGAGACGTGGTTAAGAACTAAAGCTTTAAAATCTATTTAAACTCTTGCAGATGGATTTTTTTATAATTATCTCTTGAATGGATATGAATATATTCTTGCTATTGTCTGTCCACATTTTGCATGGCTAAAAGCTTTTCCCATCAAAACACAACTACACAGATAGAACAATAAAACCACCGAACAAAATAAACAAACTTAAAAAAGATTTTTCTGAAATTTGTGTTCTCAACTTCCATTATACCAACTACCTTATCAAGTCAGAGTATTGTCCATTGATAGCAACTATGATCAATAAGCTTTGTAAGACATTGTTCATCATGCAGAAAGGAATTGCCCTTATCATTGTAGGTCATCACTGAAAATTAAAAGAGCAAATGACTTCATGAAATCAAACTTGCAAGTTTATTTGGAGAGTTATTATAAATTATTAAAGCAATATACAATTTTTTAAATTTGGGTGTAGACAGTTTGTTCCATATTTAGATATAAAAACTCCTGCATGCAATCAACTCTTAGACTGCTGTTGAACCTTATTGGAATGACCCAAATCAGGAATTTTCATCTACTAACCAGTAATTAAGTTAAAAACAGACATCTTTGGATTCACATTTCATAATTATAAAAACATAAGTCAATGGCATGATATCTTCATTGCTCACAAACTTCATATATAACTTAAAGATATTTCGGGTTCAATTCCAGACAACCCAAAAAAAGTGAGTCAAATGAATTTTTTGGTTTCCCAGTGGATATAAAAGTTATATTTTCATGATACTGTAGTCTACTTAGTGTGCAATAACATTTATGTCTAAAAATTCCCAATGTACATACCTTAATTAAAAAAATACCTTATTGTTAAAAAATGTTAACCATCATCTGAACTTCTACCAAGTTGCAATCTTTTTCCTGATGGAAGATTTTGCCTTGGTATTGATAGTTGCTGACTAATCAGGATGGTGATTGCTGGGATTGGAATAGCTGTGGCAATTTCTTAAAATAACGATGAAGTTCACCTCATTGATCCTTCCTTTCATGAATAATCTGTCTGTAGCATGAGATGTTATTTTTTAGCATTTTACCAACAGTAGAATTTCTTTCAAAATTGAAGTCGATCCTCTCAAACTCTACCATTCTCAAACCCTCTCAAAACCCAGCTTTATCAACTGAATTTATATAATATTTTAAATCCTTTGTTGTCATTTCAATGACCTTCACAGCATCTTCACTGGTTTTAGATTCCATCTCAAGAAATCACTTTCTTTGATCATCCTTAAAAAGCAACTCCCTCAACCATTATCGTGCAATTCAGTCACGTCTTCAGGCTCCACTTCTAATTCTAGTTCTCTTGCTATTTCCACCACATCTGCACTTACTTCCTCCACTGATGTCTTGAAACTTCATTTGTAAAAAATGCAATATCTTGGAAGTGCAATAAAATGAGGTATGACTGTGCTGAAGATCTCTCAAGATTCTCTGGGAACAGATGGCATCATGAAGGAGACAATTTCCCCCAAAACTTCAAATTAAGCAGCAGACACCCATATGTAGACAGTTTCCACCCAAGATTCCCAGACAAAGACATTTCAATGCCAGGAGCCACTATCTATCACACAATTTCTTTGTGTCTATCTCCTCCTTTTTATAGGTATCTTTTAGTTTTTTTTATAATTTAGATTTCTAGATTATCAGTTATCAATGATATAAACTTTCAGGTTTTTTTACCTTTAATTCTGTGATTTGACTTTCAAAATCTAATCTTTGGTATTTTGTCAACATCCAGCAAATAGGATAAAGACTAAAACAGAAAAGTATAATTAAGCTTGGAAAACTGACAACTGTCAACTTCTGAATCATCGGGTTAATAAGTTCAGATGAAGGATGGAGTTGGTGTTCTTTGCTCAGAACACATAATATAGGTGTGTGGCTAAGAGAAGCATTTTAGAACTTTTTAGCAAATCAGTTTCTTGCTGTCTTTGACATCTTAGTACTATGTCACATTCTGTTTTGCTTCTACACAACAGCTAATAAAACATATGATTGAAGTTAAACACACAAATACACAGACACACACGAAAAAAAATCACACACAAAAATGATCTCACTCAAAACTCAACCATTCCTAAACTTATGGACCTCATCAGTTTTTTCAAACTTATATGTCACACTGAAGCAAAAATCTGGACTTAGACTTTTGCTTAAGCATGTTGGCCCTGAATCCAATGCTGCATGGTAAAAAAGACTGAGAAATACCTTGAAGAACTAAAACTTTCCACTGAGCCTTAGAGGACTTTAACCCTGTCTTATAGTCCGTTCCGTCTGCTATCACAAAAATACACACACAGACTTGGTGGGTTAAATAAAAGAAATTAATTTCTCACAGTTCTAGAGACTGAGAAGTCCAAGATCAAGGTGCTGTCAGATCTGGCGTCTGGTAAGAGCCACCTTCTTGTTTGCAGATGGCTCTTTTTTTTTTTTTTTTTGTTTGTTTGTTTGTTATTTCCTCACATTGAGGAGAGCAGAGGGAGAAACAAGCTTTCTGGTGTCTCTTGTTATAAGTGCAGTCATTCCATTGTGAGGGCTCAGCCTCATGACCTAATTACTTCCTGAGAGCCCTACCACCAAATACCATTATATTGGGGATTAAGGTTTCAACATATGAATTTGGGGGGAGACACAAATATGCAGTCCATGGCTGCCCTTAATTGTTAATTTATAATGCTTTTGTTAAATTCATATTGTTCCACCAATGTCTATCTGAGATACTAGTTTTGCCACCTTTTTATCCTGGCACATGACTACTATAACCTCAAATTTCCTAAATCTACTAAAGAATTCAATGGGAAACAATTTTCGAACAAGGTGTACTCTGACCAAATTTCCCCTGTCTGTGCTACAAAATCTTTAAATTCTTTGCTTTATGCAAAACACTTATTTTAGAGTTGTCCTCAGGTAGTAATAATTTATCAGAGATTTAGCTAGTGGCTTTTGGTGTGTGTGTGTGTGTGTGTGTGTATGTGTTTCTTTTTTTTTTTTTTTTTTTTCCCTGTCATGTGTATAATAATACATAAACTAAAATTTCATGGAGAAAACTTTCTGGTCTTTTTAAAAAATTTCTTATTTTTCTATTTAATGGGGCTACAGATTAATAATACTGGTTATTTAAAATAGATGTGGGCATCACATAGCTTGGGTATTATCATTCAGGAAACATATTTGTGAGCCTACAATGGGTCAGTCATTGTGTTGGAGATTGTTAAATAAAGTAAATTTTGTTCAAAAATTATGTTATGATAATTTAATTAACACCAAAAGCAAAAGTCTGAACTACACAGATGTCAAAAGTTAACTATATTAACTTCACAATAGGTTTTTTACTAAAAGAAAACAATCTCATAAATGGCTATTATTGTTACTAGTTTGACTTTCAACAACAACAAAAAAATTTTTGGTTTCAACATCTCATCACATAGCAAAAAAAGAATATCTTATAAGAGCATACCTAAAATGTCATGTTTATTTGTTTCATATGAAAATAGATTTATCACTTTAAATGGTGACAGTCAAATTTTCGCCTAGGAAAATTTAAGTATTCTAAAGCTATGTGTAATAAAACTGGTTTTCCTTAGGAAAAACAATCAAGAAACAAAAAAGCCTATTTTTTAGTATCCTGAATAGGAATCAGCTAACTAAAATTTCTTATTTGCTTCAATGGAAATGTCACAACTTTTAGTTAAAGAACAGATCATCAACTAAAAAACAAGAAGAAAAACACGTTTAGTTAATCTTTCAATAACCATTCTTACTTTTTAGCTCTGATTAAAGGTAGTCTGTGACTGAAATAAACACAAAATACAGTCCATGCACAGTCTTTGCATTGTATAGTGAATGTTGAATAATACTACATGATTTCATTGTGCTTTTCTTCATTTTAGTCGAAACTTCCTTCTTTCTTTCTTTCTTTCTTTCTTTCTTTCTTTCTTTCTTTCTTCTTTTTTTTAAATTTCCAAGATTCTTTAATGTTTGCAGCTGAAGAACCTGGCACATTTCTATGAAAATACAGTAGGAAGAAGAGAAAATACAAAACAGGGCTTGGGGGCATGAATGTGCTCAGTCATCACTTGTGTCCATGTCCTGTATCCAGAACTTTATCAGACTTATCCCAACCCATATATTATTACTAAGCAGACACTAGAATTCTCATATCACTCTTTAGTGTGCATATAAAGTAAAAACAGGTATAAAATATAGAACTGTGATTAACATATGGTTGCTGCTTGTGAGAAGGCATACATTTCAGAAAAAAAATTAAAATAACTCTTCATTTCACATAGTAAAGGGCATCTAAGATCATTTGGTAACTTGTTTTTAACAAGAGGCATGACAATAATAAAATCCTAGATGAAGCTGGCCAATATTAGTCTGACACTTCCTCTCTCAGTTTAGTCATGGAGTTTGTAAGTACTGAGATAATATTATAATAAGATATCCTTCTTATTTATTCTTTAGAAATTACATTTTATTATACTCATTAATAATATCTACTTATATTTTTATAACACATGTTGGCCACTGTAATGTTTAAAGAAAGACAAAATATATAAGGAAAATAAAGCTGCTTAAGAGAAAAATAACCGTATGAAAAACAAAATCCAAAATCAAAACTTGAGTGTGATATATAACGTGGTAAACCAAAGAATGACAAAGACAGTTAATTACATCACTGATAATTGCAATTTAGAGCATATCCTACTGTGCTACCTTCTTCCATATCTGCCTCTTCTCTTCAATATGCCTTCACATAGCCTTATTAATTTTGTACTAGATCAATGAAGATGATTATCCAGAAGCAAAATAAAGCTTTGCCCACAGGTTGACTTGGCCAGAAAGAAAAGGTCTGTGTATTCTGCACAGCTCCTAAAGTCTTTTTTTATGGTACTTTGATGAGTTAAGTGTTATACGCAATGGATGAATTATTGAACTCTACATCTGAAAATAATTATGTACTATATGTTGTCCAATTGAATTTAAATTAAAAAAAGAACTATTCAAATTTCAAAAAAAAAAATTTACCGAGAATATTTAAAGTCATTTATGGAAATAAAATTCTCAACAAGTAGAATTCATTTATATTATTAAATAAGTCATGGGTAATATACCATTTTACTTGCAAATTGTAGTCCTCAAAATCTAATGATAAACCATATATAAAGGTCTGACTTTTATTGTAGTAATGCTACTAAAAAAGAACAAGAGAAGCAGTAATTTGTTATGTATCAGTAAGTAATGGAGTCTGGTAAGAGTAACAAACATTTCCATAGCACTTACAAAACTCTAAGTACCTAATATGTTTACTTAAGACTCTTCACTAATCCCAGTTTAAAGAAGAGAAAACTGAGTGCAGTGAAGTTGTGTAATTTGCACAAGGAAACATATTTATTAAGGTAGGAGCTTAGATTCAGTCCTAGACCATCTAGTCAAAATCTGTGCTCTTAACAATGATGTCATACAAAAGGGATTTGAAGGGAAGAGTAGAAAGAGAGAGTGAACTGGAATGGGAAAAAAGAGAGCAGGATACAGATGATGATAGATGATAGAAGATAGATAGATAAATGATAGACAATAGATAGATGGATAGATAGATGAGAGAGAATAAATAGACAAATGGTAGGGAAGCTTACAAACAACTTCGTTCTCTGCTTACTCTCTTAGGTTGATAATGACAGGCACGTTAATGTGCATAAGAATGGTGATGACTTTCCTATCCCTCTTCAGCAGCCTTCTTGCCTGTCTATTCAGAAACCCTTGGGAAACGTCTCAAGTACAGCATCAGGGAGGCTATGCCCAGCCTCTCAGCCACACGTATTACAGGTGGTAAATCAAATGCCCTCATTGTTGATACAAGTAATTTTAACAGCTTTACTTTCCTCTGATGGATGAACAGAGGGCACTGGCCTCTTCCTGAATGACTGCAACTGCATAAAAGAGCTGTGGCTCTGGGTTATTTTACTACAGAAAGCATCTTTTGCCATGGGTCACTGTAGGTTTTATTTCAAGGAGATTAATCCTCCTGAAGGAGAAAGATAAATTTGTGGTGTATTACTTCTGAGTAGCTTTCACAGATGTGCAGAATTAACTGATAATGATGCTTACTGATGCTATCGAGGACAAGGGATTTTCATTCAGTCCAGGCTGCATTCATCATCTAGAGGATAACAAGGGGATGTTCAAGGATCCTTTGCACACTTCTTTCCCTATTTCTGTGCATTGTGAGCTATGGACTGAGGGACAAGACTTGACATAAGCTTTAACCAGGAAAGAGAAGCAGACCATTGCTAGCACAGATACTGTTGAATCTTGCACATACTTATGGATTTCTACATGCTAATATTCTCTCAGTTGTTCCAGGTCAAAGATGGGGTTCCAAAATTGGATCAGCAGTTGCTCATCCAATTCCGTATACCAAAAGAAGATAATTTCTTTTTTCTAGTATATTCTTCTAAAGAGATAGAATTAGATTGAAAAAAAAAATAACTTTTATCTAAAATTGGATTTATTGATTATGATCTTTTAGTTATTTTAATCTTTTAAAAGTTGAGTTGAATACTTTTATATTCACTTCTCATCTGGGTTAACAAAGACTTAGACTACATCATATATCAAAATGTTAATATCTCTTTATATTCCTCTAAAACTTTGTATATTTTACAATAAAGTATTTTATTTGAATGATTTTTTAAAGCAATCTTTTTCTATTAAGAATATCCTTTTAAAATGTCAATAGTCCTTTTAATCTCACTCATGCTCTTTCAAGTCCTGATATGTATCTGAAATACAACCCATTACACAAGAGATGTTGTCATACAACTCCTGATCCTTGGTCATTTTAAAAGAAATCTATTTTCAATCTCTCTCTGTTTTTTCTAAGCTACATCCTTTCTGGATTTTCCCCATTTCTTTTCTTTTTCTCACTAATATTTTATCCCTCTTTCCTTTAGAGGCACTCTCCCTTATTTATTGTCTAAAATTAAATTGTGATTCCTTTTTAAGCTCCTTCATTCTGGATGAGACAGGTAGTCACATGAGGTGTTAAGACATGAGACCATCTTCAACAGCTATAGAAACAAGAAAGAAATTGACAGTCCTCTTAAGTTATAACAAGCACCTCTTTACATGAACAGAAATTTCTTTTTGAGCTTGATGTCAATGAAGTAAACAATGGCTTCTAAAATTAAAAAAAATAATAACAGCTACAAAAACTCAATAATCTCTAATCACCTACCTACACTAAAACTTGGTGTAATTATAAGAAGCTCCTTGAATCTTGAGGGCTGGTAGTTCCCATTCAACCAAAATTCTGAGAATGAATATTTCATTGTTTAATGATACTTACAGTGAATGAGTGACTTATTTTCTTTTATGAACTTTAAACATTTTTTTTTAAAGGGAGACAGGGAGGGGGCAGGGGCAGAGAGAGAAGGAGAGAGTGAATCTGAAGCAGGCTCTACACCCAGTGAGGAGCCTGGTGCGGGGCTCTATCTCAGAACCCTGAGATCATGACTTGAGTTGAAATCAAGAGTCAGATGTTTGACTGAGCCACCCAGGTGCCCCCAAACTTTAAACATTTTAGTCTGCAACCAAAATGTTGGAGTTAGGGAAAACTTGAAATGGAGAGGAAATAAACTACATAAACAAAAATCAATATTTTATTGAAAATATATTGGTTCTGAACAACACCATATTATTAGTCTGTCTGGAAGACTTTGTTTCAATCCAAATAAAATCACATTTTATCTCACTTTACTGCCACAACATTTCCATTTCAAGTATGTTCTTTTCTTTTTTAAGGTACATTTTTTAAGGTTTCATTTTTAAAGTACATATTACAGTTCTGATGTTTCTATAGTCTCTTACGGAGCATAATTCTTTAGTGAAATAGATACAAATAGAATGCTGAAAATCATACATTTATGTCTGTACATACATATGTGTTGTTTTATATATGTGCATACTTTAAAGCACCTGTATTTTGATAAAACTGTATACCTTCTTCATTAAACCCATCATATTCCAATATGATATTATGCACAGACTTTGATGTAAAATATTATATTCTAACTAAGCTTAAATTACCTCTCAGAGTCCCAGCTCTCCTGCTCTGGGACATATCATTGAGGTTTCAGGGTAGCCCGAGGTTAAATCTTTCTAGAATGATTTCTTGAGTAGTTTTTAGTTCTTCCCATTCATCCATTCATCATTATCGAATTCTTATGTGTGCCAGATGCCAATACTAACTAAATAGAGGATGTAGCCATTTTCATCAAAGGAAGCTTAATTTGTTAAAGGATTTAGTAAACTTGAAGGGGAAGTTTCATTATATTGCAATGTACATTATAACAGAAATTTGTGCTTGGTGCTATTACCTCACAGAAGAGAAAAACTGATACTGAGGTGTGGAGAAAGCTACCTCTTGTTCAGCTTTCCTGCAAAACTGAAGCAGGATTAGCTTAGCCAAAAAAGTGAGAAAAATAATATTTTGGTTGAAAGAAATAGTATGAGCCAACACAGAGGAATGAAAGAAAGCACAGACAAGTGCTCATAATTTCTGGACTGTGATACATGAAGAGTTGATCCTGGTGGGGTGGAGTGGGTGGGATTGGGCATCAAGGCAGGAAGTTGGAGAAATGTAGAGTGAACAGATTGTGAAGAGCCTCTGCTGATGAGCCAAAAGCATTCTTTTGAAGTCACTGAATGTCTACAAGAGGCAAGGACGAAATGGAAACCAAGAAGAAACCTGAAGAGATGTAAATTTGGCAAAGAGCACAGAGGCATTACAGATGATACATTCTAGATAGTTATTAAAAATAAGCCAAGGACTCTCCTGCCTGTATTTTCCCTTCAATCTACCTCATCTATTTTACCACAAAACTGAAGGAATGATCTATTCTTATAATCTATATTTCTTTCTTCTTATTTTTTTCTGAAACCCATTTATTCAATATTCAAATTTTCATCTAACTTTACAGATGCATTTGATACATTTGATCACTTTCATCTTCTTAGCAACTTTCTTCACTTGGCTACTAGGAACCAACACTCTCTTGTTATTTCTAATACACTGGTGCTTCTTTCTTTTTTGTCTTTACTGGGGCATCCTCATTTCCCAGATCTCTGATTTGGAGTTTCTCATGGCTCTGTGAACTAATTTCTTTCTTCATCTGTATTCACTTCTTTGGTATTTTTATGCTGTCTTAAGCCCTTCCTTGTCCTTTATAGATAATGCCCCATGAATTTATTTATTTAATTTGTTTTTAAGATTTCACTTATTTATTTAAGAAAGAGAGTTCCCCAACAAGGGGAGCCATCAGGGGGAAAGGGAGAAGCAAGCTCCCTGCTGAGCAGGGAGTCCAATGTGGGGATTAATCCCAGGACTCTGGGATCATGACCTGAGCCTAAGAAGACACAACAGACTGAGCCACCTAGGTGCCCCAGACCTGTGAGTTTAAACCTTCAATTTAGTCTTCTCTCTTAAACTCAGGCTTCTGGTTTTATAGTGAACTGCCTCCTCCACATTGCAGTATCTTGGAATTAATATGTTTGAAAACAAAATCCTAAACTCCCTCTCTAAAAGATGTCTACCTATGACCTCCCCAATCTCACTTAGTGGATCCTCCTTGGTGGATCTTCCACCTATCCTGTTGCTCAGGACAAATATCTCTTGAGTCAAAACTGACCCTTGTATTCTAGAATGTAAGCTCCAAGAAGGCAGAAAATTTGTGACTTGGTATATCTCTATGACTTGGAAAAATGCTTTACGTATTGTTGGTTCTCAAAAAATGTTGAATTGAAGTGAAGATTTATCTTAAAGTCTACATCTATTTAGTCAGGAAATAAGGTCATCTTTATTTATGTTTAAATTACAAAATTGAAGCACTTGTTATTATTTAAGTCGATACCCCTGTGGTCCAAGTTACCATTATCTTGTGGCAAGATTATTGCTATAGCCTATTGTTCCTTTTGTTTGCCTTTATTCTTTATTCACAAATTAGTAATTAAAACTGATTAAAACACACATCACTAACCCTTCTACTCAAACCTCTCCCTTTGGACACCCTATCACTAACAGCAAAGCTTACAGACTTAAAACAACCACGCTGTCTCTTTATAACCTTTTTTTTTTTTTTTAAGATTGATTTTATTTATTTGACAGGCAGAGATCACAAGTAGGCAGAGAGGCAAGCAGAGAGAGAGAGAGGGAAGCAGGCTTCCTGCTGAGCAGAGAGCCCAAGGTGGGGCTTGATCCCAGGACCCTGGGATCATGACCTGAGCTGAAGGCAGAGGCTTTAACACACTGAGCCACTCAGGCACATCTTTTTATAACCTTCCTGAGTGCATTTATTACTCTTGGCTTACTCTTATCAAGGCTCACATATTCCTCACTGTTTCTTAAACTTCAGGTATACTTCTGCCTCTCGTCCTCAGCACTTACTGTTTGCTGTGTCTGGAATGTTCTACCTTCAGATATCTGCAGGATGTATCCCCTCATTACTTTATGTCTTTACTCAGTATTATGGATGAAGTCTTCCTTGACCATATCATTCAAATTATCACCTCTCTCCAATCTCTCAAAGTTTCCTTGCTTTCTATTTTGCTTTGTTACTTCCTTTATCTTATCTTTTTAAATTTGCTTATTATTTTTTTAATTATCTCTCTTTCCCACTGGAATGTAAGCTCCGTGCAATTAGGATTTTTTTTTTTTAATGAGAAATCATCAGTGCCAAGAATGATGCCCAGTACATAGTATGAAACTGCTGTTTTCCCAAAACATTTTTTTTCCTGATACTGTCCTAACAGTCATATCTGAATTATCTAATAACTGATCTTCCTGTCACCATTTTTATATATCTATAGTCAATTGTCTACAGATACATTCCCCATCACTGTACCTCAAAAAGGCTTGTTGAATAAATAAGCAAAACTTCAGTTATGGATGGAACTGAATTGTCATGATTATGACATTTCTGAAATAAAATGCATCTCTATTCCAATAATGTGTTTTTTAAATAAAGGAAACTTTAATAATGATCTAAGTTCTATTATCATACAATTAAAATACACCAAACTAATGTAAAAGTATAATAAAAATTTGGAACAAAATTAATGTTTAAGTATGATAATTTTATTTTTTTCATACATTGAGATTAAATTAGAATTGAATATTATTATTAAAACTTTCACATCTTTGGTACATAACTTTGGGAAGTATTTGATATAGTAACTATAAATTGTATCATTCAATCACCTTCTGATGCTGAAGGGGTTTTTCCTCGTGAACATTGGCATGTTCTACTTTAACACACCTTACTAATAATTCCCATAGTGATTTTTATGGGGCTGTTTCCAACCCCCTTCAGCCTGTCAATATGGTCAGACCCTTGGCCATTTCCCACAAGTTTGTAAAAACCCAGACAACATATCAAGAAGCATGCAAGTTAACCCACCTTCTTTGATCAGAGTGGCGGCTTCCAAACAGTTTGTTGTCTATTTACCTTGGAACTGCCGTCCACAGACCAAGCAGCTTTTTGTTGGTCAGTTGAGTGCTGTTTATAGAGTATAGTTCAAATGATAGAATCTGGCAGCTCTCACACCATTCCAAAGTCAGTCTTATACTCATAAATAATCTCTTCCTTGCTTTCCCTTGGTAGCATGATCCTGCATATACCATTTTCATTTTATTATAGAACTATTCTGGGCATTGCTTTCCCCGTTAGAATTTTTTTCTAGTATCACCCAAGACATCATATGTGTTTCAGATTTCAAGATTGTTTGATGCCCTTCAGTCATAGGGGGAGTTTCAATTAGTGTCTGATAGCAAGCTGATAATTGGCCCTCAAATGGAAAATCTCTAGTGCAAAGTTCCAGCTATTGTCTTTGAAGGTGCTCTTGGGCTTTTTCCCAATAAGCACCAGTCTAAACACTATATGGAGGTATCAAGCAGAGAATTTGTGCTGGCACTCTACCCTCTATTCTACACTGTTGGGTTTCAGGAAACCTTATTTTTCCTATATGACATACTCAATAAATATTGCTTGAAGGTCAGATTTACATGCCTTCTGTTTTACAGAAAGAGTTCCCCTGTCAAATACAATGTACATCCCTAAATATATCCAGGTAAGAAACATAACCATCTTTATCCCAGCTTTCACCTTAATTTTATTTTTCTTGTACCTTGAAATCAAATTCAGAAATGGAATCTTACTATCAAAACTTTCACATCATTGGTACATGACTTTGGGAACTGTTTATATGGAAACTATAATTTGTATCTTCGATAGGATTCATGAATGTAATTTGTTAGGAGATGAGAAGATGAAAGTTAAACATCTGTAAAATAAGATGAAATAGAAAAAA
The DNA here is from genome assembly GCF_010015895.1 of Lontra canadensis. Classification (NCBI taxonomy): domain Eukaryota; kingdom Metazoa; phylum Chordata; class Mammalia; order Carnivora; family Mustelidae; genus Lontra; species Lontra canadensis. The sequence continues at coordinate 9,394,242 of NW_022631021.1, read as the reverse complement.
AAGTATGCCAAGTGTGATCTGCTTGTAACATATTTTCATTTGTTTCTGTTTGCTTGGCTTTCCATCTGTGAAGTGAATTAGATTTTGATCTCATATAAATCTCCATAAATTCAAAACTGTAAATTTAGTTACAAAGTTTTTAGAGTCAATATAGGTCAATATATTTCTCATAAATAACTTACTTAGATTAAGATGAGTTCTTGGGAATTATATTGTTCTAAGTTAAACAGAAAGGTAATTTAACTTATTCTCTTTCATTTCATGTGGTGTTAACAAGACCTCAGATTTATAATTTGGATTGCTCTCCCTAAAAAGTAAAAATAATGGAATATCAACAAGAGAAAAAGAAAAAAAAATGTCAAACTGTCATTGTGGCATTAGTAAGAAATAAAGATGAATGGATATTTTGACACCCTGGATATTTGGATAACATTGAACTCAATATGTTTCTCTAATAAAACCATATACATTCAACTTCTTACTTTCCCTTTCATCTGCCTTTTCTGAACCTGGAGTCCCCTTAACTAATACTACAAAGATTCGACAAAAGAACTTTGCACTTTATAAGAATTTAGACAAAAATAATTCTCATTTTTTTCCATTTCTGAATGTGAAAAAATATTTGAAATATAATATTTATAATATAAATATAAATATAATATAATATAAATATAATATATATATAAATATAATAAAATATTTGAAATAAAAGAATGGTCCCTTGTTATTATACTTTTTCTTCTATTTTTGTAATTTTAGTAACTTTTCTTTTTTTCATTTTTACATAGGAATGAAGTAGAAGATGTAGTGAAATTCCTTTTCAAATGATAATTTTAAAAATCAAATCAATACACTATGCAAAAGCAAACAAAAGAATAGCACTCTATCTCTTTGGTTCATGAACTTGTTCTTTTGTAAAACATCATACTATTTTTCTAAACTCATAATATATTGATCAATCTTATACATCAAGTATATTAAAGGCATTCTATGACATCCTCCATGCTCATCCAGAATGATTCTCTGTCCTTCTTGCCTTTAGAACCAGATGCAGTCTCTCTTACCACCCAAATTGGATGAGAGTCTTCAGCAGGTCAACCTAAATGAGCTCAGCTTCTATTGTTTCTACTGACATGCCAAAACCCAGGGAGTCACAACAGGATAATCATTCTGCTTTATTGCTTTAAATCAATGGACCATTTCTGCTTCCTGTGTGGCAAAAGAAAATACTGAATATCTCTTTGAGTCTCTGGACTATGCCATTAACATAAATAGTATTTATCCTCTGTTGGATGCAAAACTGATTCAAAACAACATGGCCATCTAATGTCTGATTCATCAAGAATTGTTTCAATTAGAGTGTTAATGCCATGGTGTTTTCTGTATGGCACTCACGTAGATCATCTTGTACTTCCCAACTTACTATTAACTAACAATTTATATTTGTTTCCATGCAATTTCCCTTAGATAAAAGGATGACCATGGACTCAATATATGATTATACAAAAAGATCTAATTTAACTTGGGGTTCTTTTTATTTCACATGCCTATATATTTTTATAATATTGAATTAAGAAAAGGAATGGCTGCATAGCTCACAGACCTCCAAAGAGATTTAGAATATTCTCTTCCTATGTGCTTACAATTTCAAAATTCAAAAGAAAAAAATCCTGGATGGCAAACTCAGAGACACAGTCTTAACTTCTCCCTGGAGAAATGTATTTACCCTCTAACAGGTAAGGACCCAAGGATCTTCCTACAGTCTTACAAGAATAGATATTCCCAGTTCTATATAAGTGGAGACATGGTATTTCTAGTTCCCTTTCCTAAAGGGTGATCCTTCTGAACATGTAGATTTATGACGTCTGGCTCTCATCATATCACCTCTGGGGTGTTATCATGGGGGAACCAACCCCACCAAGTTACTTTGTCTGCTGTTTTGGTTCTGATCCCTGAGCAAGTTGTCTCATGTTTCTGCCAGCTAGTTAGGTATCACTTTCTTTCTCAATATATATATATATAAGTGTGTGTGTGTGTGTGTGTATAGTAATTCTGACTTAATAGGGTACAGATTCCCAGGTGTAGAGCCTGTGGTGTCCTGGGCAGGAGAGCTGACTTATGCCTTGACATCTACATTGAGGAAAAATAGCCCTGAAGCTGGGATTGTCAAAAGAGTATGTCCTGAGGGAATCTCATTCTCTAAGGTCATCTATTTAAGAGTTGTTTCTCTTGGAAACCTGAGTTGGAAGAAGGAAATCTAAATATGTGCATATTTTTGTCTTTGGTACAACAGTATCATTCATTGTGTCACTCTTAGCTTAAGCTTCCTTATCTCTTTGAAGATAAGATAATTGATTTCATTCACAGGACCATCACTAAAATTAAGCTGCAATATGATTGGAACACTTTGTGCTCTTTGATGTGTCATGCCAAGGAGTTATTTAAGATAAGTTTACCTTTCTATTTTCTACCTTTTTCATGTTCTACATTCAAAATGCTTTGAAGAAAAAGTGCGTAATTTGGGAAATGCTGCATATTTTTTCCATTGCTTGAAGGTTTACAACATTGTATAATACAGCAAGTTCTACAAAGTTCAATACTATTTTTTTTTTTTTTTCCTACTTGGAGTTCGGCCAAGTTATTTGACCATAGAAAACTATTTTCCTTAACAGCTTGACATGAGATACATATTTTAGTGAAGGACAGCAAACCAACAAGGGCCTTAAATAAGCTTTCTTTTGAATCCACAAGGAATAATAATTATCAGTGACTGCCATGGGAGCTGCTGCTATGTACTAACTACCAGAAACGTTCTCCTTATGAAGAACCATGTCTACCTTTATAGGTTTCTTTCTTCTTTTGTGGGTGAAACTGCTCTTTTTCATTCCCATATTATTTCTTCTATCAGCTTGACAGAAGAGGGTAGGAGTGAGGTCCTTGACAGTGAGGGGAGGACTGAAACGGTCTGAGGAAGGCCAAGTAGTGATAAAGGAATATCCTCAAATGCCAGTAGATTTTCCACTTTTTATTATGTAACGTGATTTCTTATTTTTTGAAAGTTAAGATTTCACTTAAAAGAAACAGAAAATGTTGACTTGGACCATTCACGATTCTGTTACAATTTCAGGTGTTTCACAATGAAAAGAAAAGAAAAATGTAACTTCAATGCCACTTTTATATCTGTTCTCTGAGCCTCGTTATTTGGCACCAGGAGATATGCACTGATGCCAAGCTGTTAAAATTTTGACACTGCCAGGTCTGTTGGACTGGTGCTATACATCCTTAGACTGAGGCTATTACAACTCTTGACTACTTTTCTCCATCTCTTCTTTTCTATGTTTAGCTCCCTAAGGGCTGTTCAATCAAGACTCAATAAAAATTGTTGAACTGTTCAGATTTTTATTGAGAGTCTTGATGCTACAGCCCCACAGGAGCCCACTGAAAAGAGGATTAGCCTCGTTACCATAAAGAGGCAAAGAGAATGCCAAGGACAAGGAAAGGCATAAAACCAAAGACTGCAATGTACTGTAATTGACCAACTTAGCTGACTTTAGAAAGGTGGAAGGTACACAAGACACTAACATCAGACAAGAGCTGACACTTTAAAAAGACAAAGTGTTTATTAATATTAAAAAGAGCTTTCATGTATAACTTGCATTTATCTGTTTTTATTTTCATAGACACAAAGGGCACCTATTAAGTAGAATAATATGCTTCTACTGAAGAGTTCAGTGTTCCTTGATACAGAGGAGTTTATTTCAGTGCCAGTGCATACATAAAGCTCCCTACTGAGAAGGTCATCTTTTGATACTTTTTCAATTTAGAAGCATCCAGCTACAAACTATTAGCAATATTCTAAGAACTTTTGTTCTGCTATCCTCCTGTATAAAAAAATTGAAAATTTGTTTTAAGAAATTTTGTGGAAAAAATGTAAAATCCAACATATATCACTGAAATAACTATATATATGAGTAAAAGAGAAGCCACACTATGACTTGGAGAACGAAATGAGAAAACCAAATTGTCTATCATCTGAACTTCCCATTCATTAACTCACTTGACTTGCTCAGTTTTCCTGTTTCGGTCTAAGTGTATAGACATGAATATAACCTCAACTGTAACCTTAAGGCCTGTTTACAGTGGCATAAAGCTGGGTACTAGGACATGCCTGAGTATGAAAACTTCAAGCACCTCCTGCAGGCACTGCTGGATGATGCCCAAGAGATTCTGCAGGCACGCTTCCCAATGCCACGTTACATTAACACGGAGCATGGAGGCAGCCAGGCTCGATTCCTTTTGTCCAAAGTGAACCCATCACAGACACACAACAACCTGTATGCTTGGGGACAGGAAACAGGAGCACCCATCCTAACTGATGATGTTAGCCTGCAGGTGTTCATGGATCATTTGAAGAAGCTAGCTGTTTCCAGTGCTTGTTAAGCTAGAAGATGTGAGCAGAACATCAAAGAACACATTGGATTGTGTTCACAATTGCTGATAATGGCTTAAAAATATTCCTTTCACTTTACTTGTGGGTTTTAATAAATAATCAAAGGAAGCATTGTATGTAACTCTTTAGATTATAATTTATTTGTATTTCTTATTTGTGCCCCTTTTCCTGCATCATGAAATTGTAAGTTCATAAATGTTTTGGTACTTGTAGATTTTTATATACTTTTTGTATCCTAACTTTACCGTTACATAAAATCAAAGGTAATGTATTTTGGCAACTTACTTAGGTGAAAATCATAATGATCAGACAGGAAATAAATCTGGATAAAGCAAGCACTGGCTAAAATAATGCTAATACAAATTTGATTTCCTGAAAAAAAAAAAATGGACTTGAATGGACTACAAAGTGATGTATAAACAGATAAAGGAAAATCCTTAATATTTGTGTCAGGAGAGACTGAAATATGATGAAACAAAGTGATCACTTGGTTTTTAATAAATCAGGATGCATTACTAAGCAATCGTTTTGGTAAATAAGCTTGAAATTGTTGGGAATATTGTAAATGCTTTTGATTTGTACTAGGTCTTATTAGAAATGAATTACAAAGCATTTCACAGAATGAATGTGTCCATTTTGCACAGTTTTATACAAAACTAATAGGTAATCTCTTCTTGTCTAACATACAAAAAGTCAACAATGTCTGAAACAATGTGGTAGATAAAACAATTATTATATTGGACAGTTGTATTATTTTTAATTTCCTGGATCAAAAGAAGATTCTGTCCATTCACTAAGAACAGGAGCTGCAGTATCAACCGATCAATATTCCTTAGTTATTCTCACAATTGATCCTAAAACAGAAAGCAATACACTGGTTATCACTACTAACATTTGTAGCCTGATATTTCTCAACTCTGGTAGTGACCATGTATCTGTCCTTGGGTACTAGAGAAAATGGCAATGTTCATGTAACACCCAGACCAATTATATTATATTCTTGGGTGCAATGTGGTCATGTGCCTATTTAAAAAGAAAAACAAAAAAACAAAACAAACAAAAAAAACAACCCTGACTAGTCTAACATGGAGCTAAGTTTAAGATGCACCCTTCTAACTCTAATTAAAAATGAACAAACAAACAAAAACTAGAACTCAAGATCATCCTTAATAGTTTAATTTTCGGGGATTCTGGTTTTTTGATTAGCAGCCGCAAGTAACTTGAGACACTCTGGAAAAGATAGTTTAAATATTATAGATGACAATTTATTTGTGTATCATAAAACTATTTACAAGTTAAATAATAAAAATAAAAACTATTAATAAACATTTTTAATATATAGTTCATAATAAAATAGAAACATGATACTTCTAATAAAAACATAAATTAATATTATATATTCTATTTTTATTTTGAGGTAATTTCAAATTTACAATAAAGAAGCAAGTATAATAAGAAAGTCATTTTTTTCTAAGACTTTTAAGAATAAGTCATCGACAGGATACCCCATCATTCTGAAATCGTCAATGAATATTTCTTACCCAAAAAAAAAAAGTGTCTTGTAATCAAAATATAAACCCAAAAATCAGGAAATTAAAATTGATTTATTATGATCTGCTCATTTATGGACACCATTTATGATTCTTCAATTATTTCAATAATGTCCTTTATAGCAAAATGATTCAATTCAGGATAATATGTCACATTCAGTTATTAATGTCTGTAGCCTCCTTCAATCTGGAATAGCTCCATGGTCTTGCTCTGACATTCATGACCTTGAAACTTCTGAAGATTACCAGCAGTTATTTTGAAGAATGGGCCTCTGTTTGGGTTTGTTTGATGTTTCCTTATGATTCAATTCTGGTAATGCATCTTTGGCAAAATATCATAAAAGTGAGAAGTAATGATGTATTCTTCTCATTGCATCCATTACAGGGCAGGCCCACAATTTAATCTTCCCCGTCACTGATGATGCTAACATTGATATCTTGACTAAGAAGGTGTCTGATGATCTCCACTGTAGAGTTACTATTTTTCCTTTTATAATCAATAAGTATTTTGTGAGGATATTATATAAATATTTCATTATTTACCAATCTTTCATCCATTAGTTTTAGCATCCTTTGATTTGTTTCTCTTGGCTGAATTAATTATTAAAATAATGATTTTGCCCTTTGTGATACCCTTTGGCAAGAGATATTAAATCAAGGAGTTTGGAATATATAAAAAAAAGTTCATGCTTAACTCTTAGTGGAATACTCTCACATAGAAGGCATTTTCTCTTTTATAAGACTTGGAATTAATCTATTGTTGTCCTGTTTGACTCTGTTTTAATATATTAAATCTTTTCTGTTGCTAAATTTAGAAGTTAAGACTGAGTTTCTGGAGTGCCTAGATGGTTCAGTCAGTTAAGCACTGTCTTTAGCTCAGGTCATGATGCCAGGGTGCTGGGATTGAGTCCCACATTGGGCTCCCTGCTAAGCAGGGAGCCTGCTTCTCCCTCTTCTCCCTGCTTGTGCTCTCTGTTGCTATCTCTGTCTCTCTCTCTCAAATAAATAAATAAAATCTTAAAAAAAAAAAAAAAAAAGAATGTGAGTTTCTAATGAATGTGTGCTCAGGCCACTGGTGGAACTGTAATTTCACCCATCATAATTGTGTCACCTTGAAACTCATCTGTGATGTATTGATCATTTCATAATGATCCATGTAATCTTCCCTTCCGCAATGTGTCCACAATTCTGGTGTATGTTAAAAGACAATTCTCACAGAATATTCTCACATTTCAGCCTCTCTGGGCCTTCTAAGTAAATTATAAGCAACAAGATAAAAGATAAGGAATTGTGATCTCTATTATTGTTATTATTATTATTACTAAAATTATTGCCTTAATTAAATAGTTCTCCATGGTTTCCTTGTTTTAGGTTTCTTAAAGTAGATTCAGTCCTGTCCAATTGTTGGAATCTGGTCTTTTTTAAGCAGTTAAGTTTTTTTTTTTTACAAGAGTCATTCTTTTTGATCTAATAGAGGCTAATATATCAAAGTGCATCCTTACATTTTAAAAGGTTACAAGTGTCAAAACAATGAAAAAAAAAAAGAAAGATATGCCAAAATAAGACAATAAGCAGAAATAATGAATGTTATGAGAACTAAACCAGGAAAGTGTATAAACAAGACTCAAGGAGAGTTAAAATATCCCTCTGAACAATCACGAAAACCAACTATAATTCCAAATATATGTACAACAGATAAATTAATCAGTATGAGGGAGTTTTTTACCATGTGGATTAGTGCAAAATGAAACTGTACATTCATGTCACTCTGAATGTTCCCCGCATCAAAGAAACCACAAGTCTGAGGAATTTTACTCACATGCCCCCTTTCCCTCATTTCAGACTGAGGTGGTCAGGGACCTTCACTTCCTTTCCCTTCATGATCACTGTTTCCCAATACGCACCTCAGCTCTCAGGGATTGGAGGTTGATTTTCTTAAAATTACTTTTATACAGATTAGTTCAGAAACTAGCCATGTCTTAAAAATATGAGAAGTAGGGGCACTGGGTGGCTCAGTGGGTTAAAGCCTCTGCCTTCAGCTCAGATCATTACCCCAGGGTCCTGGGATCAAGCCCCCCATCAGGCTCTCTGCTCAGCAGGGAGTCTGCCTCCTCCTCTCTCTCTGTCTACCTTTCTGCCTACTTGTGATCTCTGTCAAGTAAATAAATAAAATATTTTAAAAAATGAGAAGTAAGAAGTTTATGGTATTCATTTACACAAGCATGCAGATACTGATTTTGACATTTAATGAGTAAGGGCAGAACAGGAGAGATAAAGGAACATGATTAGAGTATTTCAGGTGTGTGTGTATGTGTGTGTGTGTGTTAATTTTTTTTTTTTACCAGATTATGGAAATTAGAAAGGGAGGAAATAATTTAAATGAAACCTAAAGCACTAGTAAGAATTTTAATTAAAGGGATGTTCAGGTCTTATGTTTATATTGAATACATAGAATTAAGACAGTACATGGTATACTTAGAAATTAAGAAAAATGTTTGGTAAATCTGGAGCTTAGAGGTAGAAAAAATGGATGTGCTTGGAGAGAAAAGCAGAAACTGAATTAAGAAAAAGAAAAAAAGAAAGAAAGGAAGGAAGGAAGAAAGAAAAAAAAAAGAAAGAAAGGAAGGAAGAAAGAAAGGAAGGAAGAAAGAAAACTTTTATCATCCTTTGGAGGATACTGAACTCTAACCCAAAGATTCTGAAGAGGTCATAAACATGGTGTGATCCAAGGTTTCAGAAAAGGACTCTGTTGGTTATGCGGTAATGGGACTGGAAGAGGGTGTATCAATACATTTGGTCTTGAGTACAGTTGCAAAGGTGTCACTTAATGCAGAAAAGCAAATGTTGACATCTTAATGCAAGTGATCATAGTGGATCTGGATGAGTAGAATGCAGAGATTCTAGAGATATTTTGGAATGATGTTTACAGGACAAGGTAATTAAATATGGCTATTGTTGGGGAATGAGGAACACCAATGACCAGAAGAAGACATGCAGTGATCTCTCCTTTCAACCTCACCTACTAAGTGGATGATGGTGTCTTTCACTAATGGAAGGAGCAATAGAGAAAAGGTAGATTTGTAGCGAGTAGGGAGATCTCATCTCTGAGTAGTCTTTGTTGAAGGTGCCTGTAGGGCATATTTAAGTGGAAAACTTCAGCAGACATTTAAACCTCCAGCACTGAAATTTACAGGAGAGATTTGGAGAGGGAATACAGATTTGGAAGTCATAAACAAGACAAAGACAATAAAATCTCCCAGGGAGAGCAACTAGAGGGATAGGAAAATAACTGTGATAAATGCCCATATTACTAAGGCGAGTCAGAGGGGAGGATGTCACAAAGTCACCTGAAAAGGAACAAGTGAGATAGCAGAGAGCTAGGAGAGAGTGGTGGCACATTATTGAGTGCAAGGCACTTAGCAGAACACTTCAAAGTTATTCTGATGTTTGAAACCTCAAAGCAAAACAATGTGGTTTGTGCCACAGGAAAGCAATTCTGTGTAGATGCAATTTTTAGTGTAAACAGCTCCAGAAGGATAAAATATAAATACAATAGTATACTTATGTCTGACTCAGGACAAATAACACTGATGATATGGGAAAGAGAACACAGTGGTTTCAGGATATTTTAAGAAAAAACTAAAATATTAACAGTTAACATACTTTTTTTATTTGCCAGAAATTATCTTAGTACTTGTAGTATTTTTATAGCATAATTTATTAATGTTTTCATGTTCATAGTATATTTTATTAGAAAAAAATAACTATATTGGAAATGTCTCTGTTTATACCCATGTAGAATTTATTACTCAGGTCTTAGTTACCTTATTAAGAGACAGAGCTAAATAGGATAGAGCTTTGAATTTTGGCCAGAAATCCTGGCAGAATAATTCTCACATCTTTCAAAAAAACAAGTAAAGTAAAATGAGTCATCTTCATGTACACTTCCTCCAACAACTTCATTGCCAAACTTCCATTCTAATTTCAGTGTTTGTAGACTATATCTCATTACACAATGACAACTATGATAGACTTCTGATACAGCAGGACTGCAGCATACTTGATCTCCTTTTCCCCAGAAACACCCAAAGGAAAGTACCCTACTTCTAAAACTGGTGTATTTCAAAAGCAAGAGTTCATATTTTGCTATGTAAGCAATGAGCTTATTAAGAGAGATTGGCCTAATGACACATGCATTTTCATAATAGATAAGCCAAAACATAAGTTTATAATAAATATTGATGTGTCACTGCAGATCCTGGTATTCAGTTCCCATTTCCTTTTCCCAAATCCAATTTTATATGGGCAGCAATATAAAAGGTAAACAATTTCTTTTTTTTTTTTTTTAAGACTTTATTAAATTTTTCGAGAGAGAAAGGGAGAGACAGAGCATGAGTGGATGTGGAGGAGCTAAAGGAGAGGGAGAAGCAGACTATTCTCTGAGCAGGGAGCTCTGTCCCAAGACTCTGGCATCATAACCTGAACTGCAGGCAGATGCTTAACTAACAGAGCCAGCCAGGTGCCACTAAAAGAAAGATGAAATATTTCATTCCAAGCCTTCCCAGGCGGGACCTTGCGACTGAGTTCTAGACAATGAGCAGTGACCTGAAGTCCTTGGGTGGGATTTCTGGAAAAGATCTCCAAAGAAGAGGAGATGGCTCATTTGTATGTCTTTGCTCTTCTGTCCTTCTTTCTTCCTAATGCATGAAATACAAAAATAATGGCTAAAACTCCAGAAACCATTATGTAGGTATTTGGATGAGGGTCATATTCTAGGGAAAGTGTAGAAAAGAACTGATTTCCTGAAAACACTGAAGTGCTGTCATTCTAGCCTTTATCTCCTACTCTGGACTTTCATTTTTAGGATGCTAAAATACTCTTCTTTTTTGTCTGAGCTACCTTTTTGGGGTGAGTGGTAGGCTTAATATTGACGTCCCAATTCCTGGAATCTGTGAATATCACTTTGTATAGCAAAAATTACTTTGCAGATATGACCAAATTAAAAAAAAAAAAATTTGAAAAGGGAAGATAATCCTCAATTATCTGGGTATCTTAAGAGAAGGAGGCAAAAGGAGATTTGATCACAGAGACACACTACCCTAGAGCTGCTGGTTTGAAGATGGATAAAAGGGACATGAGCCAAGGAATGCAGCTCTAGAGGTGGGGAAAAACAAGGAAGCATAGTCTCCCCTATAGTTTCCAACAGTAGTGCAGCTCTGCTGACACCTTGATTGAGTCCAGGGAAACTGATTTTGGACTTCCGCCCTCTAGAACTATAAGAAAATTAATTTGCATTGTTTTAAATCCCAAGTTTGCAATACTTTGTTATAACAACAATAGGAAACTAATACACAGTTCTTGCTATTTGGAAGTGAGCATAATTCTTAAATAATGCAGTACACAATGGTACTAAGAAATAAGGGTAAATTGTTTTAATTTAATGTTTGTTTGTTTGTTTGTTTTAAAGATTTTATTTATTTATTTGACAGACAGATCACAAGTAGGCAGAGAGGCAGAGAGAGAGAGAGAGAGGAGGAAGCAGGCTACCTGCTGAGCAGAGAGCCCGATGTGGGGCTAGATCCCAGGATCCTGGGATCATTACCTGAGCTGAAGGCAGAGGCTTTAACCCACTGAGCCACCCAGGCGCCCCAAATTTAATGTTTTAACTCCCTAAAGAGAAGGGGGATTTTATTAATCTATGTGGCCAGTACTAATAAATAGTAGCTGGTACATAAGAGGTATTGAATAAACACTTGATAAACTAAAATGGATTTCAGCTCTTTTATTATTGCATGTGTTAAGGAAAACGGGTTTTGAAAAGAAAACAGTTATTTTCTCCTCCATAATATGAATATGACATTGAATCCTATTTTTCTGTTTTGTGGTTCTGCGGGGTGTACAATAGCTAACTGTTTAGATATAATTAATATACAATGAAAATGCTTTTTGGAATTCATATGATTACATCAAAATGATCAAATTTCTAACTTAATTGCTTGTTTATCCAGTCTCAAATATTGCAACATCTTTCAATAATTTCCAAAAGAAAGCGTCTGTTTGTTGTTGATTTCAGTTTGCCTTAGGTCAAAAGCTATTGATATAAATATAGTGAGATGACATCAACTTCTTGCTGAAGATAAATTATTTGCTTTCTGACATTGTGTCTATGTGTCTACGTGTGTTTTGCAACACACCCAACTACTGCGTTTTTCAACAAAAACAAAGCAGATAATTGGGATTTTAAAGTTTATAAAAATGTTTTAAAAAGCTATTTCACTCAATTATGTTTCTAAATATGTAGTTGATTTTGAAAATTTTCTAATTTTTAAACTTATTTTGTGAGTATATAGTTTAGTAGATTTTAAACTATAGGGTTGATAAGAAATAAAAGCCATTGTTACAATGGATATATAGGGGCTTTCTTCCTGTGGATTCTGAGCCAGTAGGTGTGGATAATATGGAGAAATCTGCATCTGAACATTCTCTCCAAATCATCTGTACAGAGGCAGTCAGACATTTACACTTACGTGTTGAAAACCAGTTTTGCAATAACTTTTAGCCTGACAAGAGACAACTTAAGTTACACATCTTACCCCAGTATATTTTGTTTTAGTGCAAATATTTTTGTAAGACTCATAATAAATAGTATTATAATTGGAGAATTTCCATCCTCTAAACAATTGAATCTATATTCATAGTCTCCTGTGTAGACAGCTTTATTTGAGGGAGAATTCCCAGGGTGAAACATTAAGGAACATCTGTCATCTTTGTAGAACCTCATAAAACAAGGGGCACTGCAAGTTTTAGTAAACGGATTATGCTACATAAAACTCTGAAAGTACCTTCATGCACTGAAACGCCATGGAGTGCATTTTACAGTCTTCTAATACTCAAAGGTGGTTAATATTACACTGTAATCTGCATGATAAATTTTCAGAGACTTGCTGGGAAAAACAAAGTATCTAGGGACTACTAGAAAAAAAATAGTAAAATTGAACATATTCTTTCATGTATAAGAGAGTACACTTAATTTTAGATGAATTCTAAAATATTTAAGAATAATTAATATCTAAATACAGTTGGGTTCATATATGGAGGGTTCATTATTTTTATAGTTAAGATAATGTATTCATAATTTCTTGAGTTGTTAATGAATGGAAACCTTTAGGTAAACAATAGGAGCTAATATTTACTGTGTCCTAAGTATTTGCCAGGCACTGCGCTATAAACCAATATATTTAAATCATATAATGGCCCCGTGAGATACTATACTAGTCAGCATTATCCAGAAAAACAGAATCAATAGGATGTATACATATAATGAGAGCAGATTTATTTTAAGGAACTGACTCACATGATTGTGGGGGCTGGCAAGTCTGATAACTACAGGGCAGAGCTACAGGCTGGAAATTCCAGCAAGAGTTGATGTCGCAGGTTTGAGTATGAAGGCAGTCTGAGGACAGAATTCTTTCCTTTTTAGGTATTTTCTCTTAAGACCTTCAGTTAGAGATATGAGACTTGCCCACATTTTGAAAGGGGATCTGTTTTATTCAAAGCCTACTGATTTAAATGTTAATCACACCTAAAAAATAGTTTCCAACCAAAAAAGATTAGTGTTTTGACCATAAAGCTGGGCAGAGTCACCTAGCTAGGCTGGCACATTAAATTAATTTTTGTGAGTAGGTACTATAATTATTTCATTTTATAGAGGAATAAACTGAGGCAAGGAGACATTTAAAATTTGTCTAAGATCATGAAATATGTAAAAGTTAGGTCCAAGACTCAAAGCCAGGCTGTGAAATATCTGAAAATATATCATTCAGTTCCCCCTTCAAGAAAAGACTTATAACCCAGCTCCATGTTGGAGAGGGAACTTAAGTGTGTGTGGTGGGGACATGGGGAGAATTCAGTCAGTAAACAGATGGCCTTCAGTTTCCAGTTTCTTTTGGGTCCACTTCAACTACAGAAAACCCACTCCTCCCGGGGAACTTTTAATTTTACTGGTGTGTAAAGCATGGATATAAGGGCCGGGCCTTTTACGTCCATGTAGAACAATCTGAAGGGCAATGATCATTCTAGAGTTCCCTCTTGCTGTGGCTTTGTTGACACTACATATGACTTTTACCACTTTCTCTGCCCAACTCTGCTTCTTCTCTCTTTCCTTCACATTGGTTAATTTCTGGGTACCACAAAGTTCATCTTAGTGTCTTCTTCCAGAATTCTCAAACTGTAACACAGGCAAGGCCATCTTATCCCAAACATCAGTCCATAAACCCCTATTGAAGCATTTTATATAGTGTACAACTATAGTCCTTTCTCTACAAATAATAACGATTCTTAGGCACAAATGTAAGAATTAAATCTTAATAGGCTGTGGACAATTGAATTATAGCTGAATAAAATAGAAAATCCATATTAATCCCAACCCTTCTTCTATAACACATTTCTTCATCTTGCCCACAAGATGATTAAAAATTTGCAACAGAAATTAAGACGTGTTCTCTGTAACCATTCATTCATCAAGAGGGCCACAGTGGTGGTTGTGGAAGAAATCAAACTTCACTTGTTTTTCTGTTTAAATAAGCAAGAGTCACATTTATCTTTCAAGCACCCTGGGAGAAAAAGTAAACACTTGGTTTGTGAGATTTTGTCAGAATAGCGAAGGAAACTAGACAACTTATGTAATAATAGTATAGGTAAATGCAAGGCTATTCAAGTTCATTTACTACTTAAGTAGAAAAAAATTCCTTTCCCTACAACAAACTTTCTTTAGATCATTTGAACATTGCAATGTTTTACACTCTTTGAAGTTGAAAGTTGTTTACAAGATTTTAAAAAGCACCATGTACTAAATAGCTCAGAGAACATTTTCTTACCACTTATGAATATCTTAGGAAATTTTTCATTCCATCCCAAAAATTGTAGTAAAAGAGAGTAAATAAATCTAAGTTCCAGTAAGATTTTTCTCCCACCCTTCTGCTCCCTTTGTTCTATAAGAGCCTGGGGTCATATATACTCTTATCTTCAGACTCCTTTTGCTTATCTTATCAAGAACTTAATTATTAACTTGTACATTAAAAAAATGGAAAGTAACTAATCTGTGAGTTTTCTTCCTACCTAACAGGTTAGTAATGCCAGTGTAACTTATAGCTCTCTTAAAATTTTTAAATAGGCTAATTAGGGTATAATTTATAATCAAATGTACCCACTCTAACTGTAGATATTAGTAAGTTTACATAAATTCATATACTCATCTAACAATCACCATTAATAAAATATAGAAAGTTTCCAGCACTCCAGAATGGCCCTTCATGTTACTTCTCAGCCTTACTCCTAGCCCCAGGCAATCACTGATCTGCTTTTTGTCACTGTAGATTTGAATTGTCTTTTCAGACTTCTACAAAAATGGAATCATATAGTAAGTACTCTTTCCTGCCTGACATCTTTCAATCGATAAAATGTTTGTGAGATTCACCTATGTTTTACATGTGTTAGCAATTCTTCCTATTTATTGTTGATCACTATTCTGTTGTTTAGATAATAGCACAATTTATTTATCCTTTCACCTGCTGATGGATATTTGGGTTGTTTCTAATTTTTGTTATAAAGCAGTGGGAATGCAAAAATGGTACAACTATGTTGGAAAATAATTTGACAATTCCTTATAAGTTAAATATAAACTTACTATTGACCAAGATGGTCTTACTGTTTCTCTTGGCTTGACTAAGCTTTAGATAGGTTTCATTCTGATACAGGCTCTTAACCTCTTTTTTTTTAGGGTATCTGTTTTACAAAACCTTTGATAAATGATAAATTTTCCTCTGACCCTTTGAGATATAAGCCTTCTCTGGTCTCATGAAATTTTAGAACCCAGGGAATGTGTTTTTTGTTTTTGTTTTTCTCTAATACGTGGGAGGCACCCCTTTAAAATGTAATCATCATGAAAATAGAGCCCAGTTTGAGGTACAGTAGGGACCCAACTTTAATAAATACACATCAGCAAATGTAGACAACCTAGTCACATTCACCAACCTTCCTCACTTAAGTCCTCCAGTATTTTTCCACTTGCTCACACCAGGGCTCAAAAACCATCTTGCCTTTTGTTTCAGTGGAATTGGGTTTTATCTCACTTCCCTATTGCAATAATTTCAAATAAATTCTGTTGCCCATTTATTTTGTCTGGTGCAATTCTTCTTTGCTACCATATGACTCAGAGATTCCATTCATACTTAATTATCAGAGAAAAATTAAAACAGATCTACAATAATGTACACTGAAAATGTTAAATTTTACCAAGATTGTGATGCTGGAAAACAGGTATGTTTAAATAAAATCCCTGTGAATTCCAGGAAAAGAATTATTAGAACCACTCTTTCCCACGTGTCTCACAGATTTCCTCCTTGTTTACCTATGACAAGGTCAGGCACAGACTCTCCAAAAGACTTTCACGTGTCTCATAAATAATTAGTTAAACCATTTGTCCCCAGTGATCAACGGGAACAAGATGCTCATCAATCTAACTCGATCAAACTAAATTCTCTCCTTCCAAGAAGCTCCTAATCTGCCCACCCCCAACCCCTCTTTAACAACTTCTCCGAGAGAGAGAATAGGCTGACCTCAGGGTAAAATTTTCTCTTATCAACTCTCATATCACATCACCTGTATGCACTCTTCTAATTTCCTCACGTCTCTCTTCCCTAGCATCATTTATTTGTCTTTATAAAACAAAAGTCCTTTTTCTGCCTGATGTTTAAGATTCTTCCAGATCTTACTGTGGGGAGAAGTCCCCCTGTTGCAATGGTCCTCTCCCCCTTCTCTAGTGTAATAATCCATTCAAAGAGTCTCTCCTTTGTTAAGTCCAGATTTGTTTTTGTTTGACAATGCTAATGTTCACAGCTTCTTCTAATGTTAATCACGTTTGATTTGCACACACAATAAAATATGTTTTGTTTGCGATGCCCTTGCCAACAACAGAATCACATAGTCATAGGTTTATAAAATGATCTAGTTAAAAGAAAACTCAAGCAACGTCTAATATAATCTTTCACTTTTCAGGTGACAAAACATAAATCAAGAAAATGAGGTATCTTGACGACGATTACAGAATAAGGAATTTGAAAGATAAGGTTTAGAATCTTGACATAATGGCCCTTGGTTTACAAACCACCTGGTTTATATTTAATGCCCCAAATTTGTCAAGGACGACATTTAATGCATTTTGCCTATAGATTCCAGAATTAATCTTTTTCGCATTTATAAAAAGTGTACTTACATTTGCCTCTTTTTAAATTCTGGCCCTAATCCTATTATTCGTAATACTTCATAGATAGCCAGCAATGATTGCACAATCACACTCTAAACTATTTATCAGTCATATTTATAATCCTCAGTGTCAGAGGTTTTAATTCATTTAATGTTTTTCTTCACTTGTCATAGGCAAGAGGTCCCTCAATAATAAATCTCTAACACTTTCCAGTTTGCAAATTGTTCTCTTTGACAGATAAAAAGCAATATATTACATTTAGTAGTCTCTTTTTTATTTAAGATTTGCCTAAAATAGTGAGTATATCCATTTTCACAAATGTTCTTATTCTTTTGGATATATTTTGCAAGTGCTGACTTATTTTTGATAATAGACACAGCGGAACTATTATATTTACCTTCTATTGATTTATTTTTTCATAGTTAAGTATCCTTTCTTTACATACTTAAAAAAATGCATGTATCCTTGTTAGAGAAATATCTGAGCTGATAACACTGCTTGTTTTTTTATTATTATTATTATTATTATTATTCCTCCTTCACTTACTGAAATGTTAGAATTTCAATATAAATCTCCCAGTAAGATCCTTCGCCAGGTGCTCTTCTAAGCACCTCATGTATTTCAACTCATTTAAGCTTCACAACAAACCCTTAGGATATGAACTATTATTATCCTTTATTTCACAAATAATGCAGATGGTTATATCATTAGAGGTCATATGGTTAGAACTGGGTGTTCTTCATCACTCTGCGACATCACCTCCAATATCTGCAGGTCCTCTGTATTATTATATTCTATTACCACAGAATTGTCCATTATTTTAAAACTTTAAAAAATCTCCTTTTTGACAGAGTGAAATAGTAGATTAATGCTACTACTATAGTAGTAGAATAGCTTATAACTATGCCCAGAAAGTTCATACTTTTCTCTCCAAATTTTTCATCACTACTCTTCAGTAGGCAGGACTTCTTTTTGCTAAAATTAAGTAAAAATTGAAGTTCCTTGGTTATGTTCCCAATCTTCTGGAAGATGACCCTGTCAGCAAGACAAAGAAAGAATTTATTACATGGTTTTATTAGATGTACAGTTGGAAGAAAATGATCCCTTTCTAAAACCTTATCCAAATACACTCTATCACCCTTCCACTATCATTTCATTGATTTAGAACCAAATCAAGACCATTGTTGAAAATTTTATCTGTAGAAATAAAAGCCATACATTTAAAGGTAAAAACTTCAAGTTGTTACTGGAGTCATAGCAGTTTAGATAAGTGCTGCAGTTCTGCACTGAAAAGGTCCCTATACAGCTGGGGATGGACCATATTAAGCCTGTGACTGGTTGAGATAAGAAACCAGCCAACTTAGGAAAGAAGAGCCACAAACTGGAACTCATGTTCATTTCAGATAGGGAAGTGAGAAAGCAGTCCTCACAGTTTCGCCTGTCACTGCATATGCATACTTTTGTTCTGCCAGAATTATAGGCTTTCTCATTTTGTTTATAAAGGACTCATCAGAGTTATTTGAGATTTGATTGTAGGTTTAATGACCATAATTTACCATGATCCAAATGACTTAGCAAAACATATTTTCTGAATTTAATTGAGAAGTATTTATGTTGTTCCCTCTAGTTGGATCAAAGTATACTGACTCCAAATTATCTAACCCACAAGTAAGGATTTAAAGAGATATTTTAAAACTACCTATATACATGTCTGAATGTATGCCCCAGATCAGAAATTCTCTTCACCTGAAATAATACCATGAGCTTGACAGAATGTGTATAAACTGAATAAGTACAGCTAACAGATACCCTTGCTACATTCCATCCTCCATCTAAATTGTGGATTTTAGTAAATTTTTATATAATATTTAAAAGAAGAAACTGACAATCTGGAAAAAAAAAAAAAACAACAACAACAAAAAAAAAAACTCCAAGAAAGCAAAGCACATGGACAAGGTCTATGATACCATAATAAATGAAGAACAGTGGAAATTGCATTCTGAATAAAGGGATATTTAGGAGAAGAGGATTGAGTCCATAAAGTATTTGAGAATTCCCATAAAGAGTGAGAATATCTGTTCTATGCTTTGGTAAAGGACATATTTAGCACTGAGAATTAGGACACCATAAAAAAGAGTATATAGGAATGCCTGGCAGCTACAGTGGGTAGCCCACAAAGATTTGAAAATGAGGTAAATAGGAATCTTTTTTACCAGACCAAATATAAAGCTAACACATATGGGATCATTGCAGATCTGGAAATTTCTATCAATGGAATAAAATATTTCTCATGATAACACCAACTTTGACGGTAAACTAATTACCTGTACCATTACATTAAAGAAATTGATTAATAGAGAGATGGTTAGTAAGCAATAGAAATCAAAACAGAACATGAATCACAAAAAACTCTTTGGATTCTTATACTTTAAAATGACATACTTCTAACTTAAACATATATGAGATAAAAATAATTTTGGGCTCACATTAGTGGGAAGATTAGATATGGCTCTAATTTTAATAAATACTGGACCCTGGACCTCAAAGAATGTTAGCAAACCTCTTAATCCATCTACAAGCTCTGTTTGTCTATGAGTGCCTAATGCAATTTTTTAGTACTGTGAATTTATTGAATGTCAGAAACCTATGTTCTCTAAGCTTAGAAACATCAGAAGAAAGACAAACTTTTAATATTTTTTTTCTTCAAATACCAATCTTATAAATTAATCAGAATAATGTTTATTAGATTTCAACCCCTGCCCTCCCTTGGACCACTGAGAAACAAACAAATAATGCTGGGTATACATCTGAACTAACATAACACTCTATGTTAATTATACTTCAGTAAAAATATTTTGTAGGAAAAGTAACATAAGCTATTAATATTACATATCAAAATCTTCCCATACATAAAGAATAGCATTTATGGTCCCTGAGGTAAAAGAAAAAAAAAGAAAAGAAAATTTGTAAATTAATTCATCTTTTGTTTAGTAAGCTTTAAATAGTGAACCTTCTGGTGTTACAAGTGATTTTTAAAATTTAGGTATTTTTTATAGCACTTGTAAGTTATTTTTGGTCTGGTTAGGACCCTGTTTGTGATATATGTTGAATTTAGCTTAAAATGGATTACATCTATTTATATAGAATATCATCATGTAATTTTACTAATATTTATCATATTTCAAAATGAAATATGCAATTTCATATTGTTTGCTTGCTTTTTCATTTTGTTTGTTTGTTTGCTTTTTCATTTTGGTGACCCATATAAAAAAGAAACACATTGCCAGCGTGTAAATTAAAATATTTAGATCATTTTATGACCTCCTTTTTTAACCACATAGTGAAACCTAATCTAGGCAAACACAGTAGATAAGGACCATAATTTTATTTATATATGAACAAAGATGATACACAAAACTCTGATGTACAGAACTTGATAAATTTCACCCTCATTTACTGCTGAGTCACTAACCAAGTATTTGTTAAGCACCAAGTTTGTGCTATGCACAGTGATAACAATCAATGCAGGGATTGCTAACCAGAAAAAGCCCTGTCTTCAAGTTACTTAATGATTAAGGAGTGGAGACAAACTGGAAACAATACAGATTCTGACCAATTCTGTAGAAATGAAGATCACACCTATTGTTTTAAAAGGGAGTGAGGACTTCAAAGATTTAGATGATAAGAAATCTCACTGACAAATTTCCTTCTGTATGGTTTCATGAAGTAACACCTTTAATGTCACACCTCTGAAAATAAAAATAAGAATATAAGCATGACACATTGTTTTTGTTTGTTCTCTATTTTTTTTTTTTTGAAGATTTTATTTATTTATTTTACAGACAGAGATCACAGGTAGGCAGAGAGGCAGGCGGGGGTGGGGGGCAGGCTCCCTGCTGAGCAGAGAGCCTTATGTGGGGCTCAATCCCGGGACCCTGAGATCATGACCTGAGCTGAAGACAGAGGTTCAACCCACTGAACCACCAGGCACCCCTAAACATGACACATTGTTAAGAAGAAACTAGAGTGGTTTGTGTTTCCTTGAATAGACCTATTATTTTTTAATGCAATAGCTATGAAAAACTATAAAAAAAAAATTTCTTCGTTAGATTGCCCAGTCCCTGTGACTGAAGCCAGACTGAAAACAACATTTTCTCAAGTGGTTTTATATTTAATTTTTATCAACTGTGATGAACACAGGATGTTGTATGTAAAGGATGAATCACTAAATTCTACACCTGAAACTAGTATTATACAGTGTGTTAACTAACAGGAATTTACATAAAAACTTGGAGCTACAAAAAATAAACAGAACAAAAAATACATCAGAGATATACCTTTTCTAAATTTTTTTACTCATTGAGCAAAGTTATGAGATTGAAAACCTAATTGACACAAATGTCAAGGAGTATGTGAATATTACACCCACTACTTAAGACAAATCCGTGGCAAAAAATCTGTAGTAATTATACTGACTAGATATAGAAGATACAGGTATCTGAGAGCTTTCATGTTTTTATCTTTTTTTTTAAGTGTAATGATTTGCAGGATCTCAAAATTAAACAGCAAAAGGAAATTAATATGAACATGCAGATTCAGTAACCAAAACAGATGTGCTCTGATACCTTAAAAAATTGCTTCCCACAATTGTTAGAAATATACAATGACAGAATATTCTAGTGATAAATATGTATAATCATTTTTAAAGATTGAATATTTCATTCTAGGAAGAGCAAAACGGTGAATAAAAGGCATGAGTAGGGGTTATCACTCTTATTATCACAGTTTTCTAAATGATATTTAAATTAATCTTAGTAGCTATCACCTCACTAATAAAAAGCAACATTACAGAAAGCTCATAGGAATCGAGGGTGTTCTAAAGTTGGATTATCATAAATGTCTAAATATATTTCAAGTATAAGACAATTCCCACTTTCCCAATGAGTAGACCCCCACCAGGTAGCTTCTTGTGCAGTTTGATAATGGAAATTTTGAGTAATTAAAAATTTAACAACAAACAATTAAGGCGCGATTGTTGATGTCACATATGCATATTTTAAATTGCATATAAGTTAATGGTTAGAAATATTACCTTTTTAATAACAAAATTCATGAAGAAAAGTGTTCGTTGTTTTTTGGATGACTAGAAGCATTGAAAAACATGACTGTGTTTTTTTATCATTACAGTCAATTTTGAGTCATTTAACTCAGTTTCGAAAGCAAGTTACCCTTTATTCCCCTAAGCTGACTATGACAATGCGCTTCCTGAATACCTTAGGGATGTAATCACTAGAAATTTTATTTCAATTGACATTTTATACCACATAATACTTGGGTAGTTTTAGAAATTATTATTCATTTCAATGTGTATATTTGTGATCTATAAAATTTAGCAGTTGCTCTTTTGTTGATCTGTACTGTCAGTTTTATTAGTTTTTGATGGTCTTGCATATTTTAACTTCCAGCACTTGAAATTGTGGGGTCATACTTTGAAAAAGAGTTACCAAAACACAATTAATATATTTTACCTGTTTTCTCCCTCTCCTTTTACTGTCTACTCTCCCTTTTTCCCTCTCTTCACTTCTCTTTTCTCTCCTTATAACTAATCGCTACTGTAAGTATTTAAAACTATCATTGAATGGAGCTATATCAGCCGAAACGCTAGTCTTGCCTCAACGTATCTTTATTCACTTAATAAATGTTTCTTCACTAATTATGATGTGTACTATGTGCAAGGCTCTGTTCTAGGTGGGGTTATAAATGATTAAGATAGAACAGAAAAAATACTGCTGTCAAAATTATTTGAAAATTACCACATCAGAATTAAATAAACTCAACAAATATTTATTGATTTATATGATATTATATATATCCATATATACACACACACATACATATCCATATATACACACATACATGCACCTATATATACACACATGCACATGCATACACAGAGAAACACATACACATAACATACAAAAAGTCTTGTCTTTATGGAACATACATTATAACAGGTATTTGAAAGTTGTTTCTTTTAATTAAAAAAGCAATGCTTGTTTTTTCCTTTTATATACTGCATTTATATTACATTGATTAAGATATGATTATATCTTTATGTAAAAATAAAAATCATATAATTATTATTTTAATGTTGACTAATCATTTATGATTAGATTTTGTATCTGAGTACAAAGAACTTTCACTTTACTATATGGACAAAAGAATTTTTCATATATCTGTGCAAAAAGCAGCCACAGTCTGATGACATTATCAAGGATTATTTTGAATTTTTGATACAAACATCATTAGTAACCACAGAGTATATTCTGTATATATTCAGCTCTTTAAAGTGAAGACAAAATAAACAGAGGTTATAGTCTCTGATTTAAGAAGAGGTAATTTTAGTCTAATTTCTTATGTTAAAACATAAAGACAAAGTGTCTCCGCAAAGCAGGAGAATGGAGTTTTACTTTCTGCAAAGTTGAATGGGAGGTTTCCAGACTCATCCTGAATTAGTGTCATCTTAAGGAAGCTGAGACTTCACTGTTTTCTCAAAAAGTTCAAATGAAGCTTTTTCGCAATGTGTTTGCCGCCAGAACACAGGTGTCGTGAAAACCACCGCTCAACCTAAACCAGAATGGGAAAGGAAAAGACTCACATCAACATCGCCGTCCTTGGACACGTAGATTCGGGCAAGTCTACCACTCCTGGTCATCTGATCTACAAATGTGGTGGGATCGGCAAAAGAACTACCGAAAAATTTGAGAAGGAGGCTGCTGAGATGGGAAAAGGCTCCTTCAAGTATGCCTGGGTCTTGGATGAACTGAAAGCTGCACGTGAACGTGGTATCACCACTGATATCTCCCTGTGGAAATTCGAGACCCGCAAGTGTTATGTGACCATCACTGATGCTCCAGGGCACAGAGACTTTATCAAAAACATGATTTACAGGCACATCTCAGGCTGACTGTGCTGTCCTGATTGTTGCTGCTGGAGTTGCTGAATTTGAAGCTGGTATCTCCAAGAACAGGCATCCAAGAGCATGCCCTTCTGGGTTACACACCGGGTGTAAAACAACTAATTGTTGATGTTAACAAAATGGTTTCCAGGGACGCCTGGGTGGTTCAGTTGGTTAAGCCGCTGCCTTCAGCTCAGGTCATGATCCCGGGGTTCTGGGATCGAGTCCCACTTCGGGCTCCTTGCTCGGCAGGGAGCCTGCTTCTCTCGCTGCCTCTGCCTGCCTCTCTGCCTCCTTGTGTGTACTCTCTCTCTCTATCTCTGGCAAATAAATAAAATCTTAAAAAAAAAAAAAAATGGATTCCACTGAGCCATCCTACAGCCAGAAGATATACGAGGAAATAGTTAAGGATGTCAGCACCTACATTAAGAAAATTGGTTACAACCCCAACACAGTAGCATTTGTGCCAATTTCTGGTTGGAATGGTGACAATGTGCTGGAGCCCAGTGCTAACATGCCTTGGTTCAAGAGATGGAAAGTCACCCGTAAAGATGGGAATGCCACTGGAACCACACTGTTTGAAGCTCTGGATTGCATTCTGCCACCAACTCGTCCAAATGACAAGACCTTGTGTCTGCCTCTCCAGGATGTCTACAAAATTGGTGGTATTGGTATTGTCCCTGTGGGCCAAGTGGAGACTGGTGTTCTTAAATCTGGCACGGTGGTCACCTTTGCTCCAGTTAATGTTACAACTGAAGTCAAGTCTGTTGAAATGCACCATGAAGCTTTGAGTGAGGCTCTTCCTGGGGACAATGCAGGCTTTAATGTCAAGAATGTTCGTCATGGCAATGTGGCTGGTGACAGCAAAAATGACCCACCAGTGGAAGCAGCTGGCTTCACAGCCCAGGTGATTATCCTGAACCATCCAGGCCAAATAAGTGCTGGATGTGCACCTGTGCTGGATTGTCACACAGCTCACATTGCTTGCAAGTTTGCTGAGCTGAAGGAAAAGATAGATCGTCGTTCTGGAAAAAAGCTGGAAGATGGTCCCAAGTTCTTGAAATCTGGTGACGCTGCCATTGTTGATATGGTTCCTGGCAAGCCTATGTGTGTTGAGAGCTTCTCTGACTATCCTCCTCTGGGCCATTTTGCTGTTCGTGACATGAGACAGACAGTTGCTGTGGGTGTCATCAAAGCAGTGGACAAGAAGGCAGCTGGAGCTGGCAAGGTCACCAAGTCTGCCCAGAAATCTCAGAAGGTTAAATGAATATTATCCCCAACACCTGCCACCCCAGTCTTAATCAGTGGTGGAAGAACGGTCTCAGAACTGTTTGTGTCAATTGGCCATTTAAGTTTAATAGTAAAAAAGACTGGTTAATGATAACAATGCATTGTAAAACCTTCAGAAGGAAAGGAGAATGTTTTGTGGACCATTTGTTGTTTTGTGTGTGTGTGTGTGTGTGGCAGTTTAAAGTTATTAGTTTTTAGAATCAGTACTTTTTAATGGAAACAACCTGACAAAAATCTGTCACAGAATTTTGAGACCCATTAAAACAAAAGTTTAATGAGGAAAAAAAAAAAAGCTCAAATGAAGTCACAATAATGGTATAAAATTGTATAACTGAGTAAAAGAATAGTGAACAAAGCATGGGAAGGAACCTCAGAAGACAAGAAAAGCCAACACAATTTTGAAGATTGATAAATGTTAATATCATCAAAGTAAAGGATGCTGAGATCTATCAGTACAAGAGTGTGAAGGGAGCCAATCAAGATCAAAAAGACTTTGAAAGCTCCAATCACCTAATACTTGGATTGTGAGGACTATGAGAGGTTGGAAGGAAACAAAAGAACTGATTGAAAATAAGGTACAGGAAATATTTAAACTCCCACATCTCTCCCCAAACCAGGAAAGCAGACAACCCTGTCTCCACCCAAGCAGGAGAATGGAGTTTTACTTTCTGCAAAGCTGAATGTGAGGTTTCCAGACTCATCGACATCAAGTAGGAATGAGGTAGGGGTGAATTTTTACTGAGGCTAAGGGAATTAAGTTTGAATCTTCATTCTGAAATATCACCAGACATTTCAAAAGCAATTCTAGAAGTTAGGAAACAACAGATGAATGTTTTGAACTTGAGAGGGAAAATTATTGCAAAAATTATAATCAACTCCCTAAAGTATTCAGTTGGTAAGATAATGCAGTATAATCCTCACCATAAAAATAAGCAAGGTTCAAAAACTTAAACTTAGTAAATTTACCACTGAAGTTGTTATTAGTGTAAGGTTAAACCTTCACATCTCCCTGTTGAGAAGTACTATGTTCTCACTGCATGTTCTAAATGTTCTACATGTTCTAAAGGCCCAAGTGCTCATTAGATTCACATGATGGTGTTTGTCTGCTCTGCTCCTTTGACCTTTGTCTGCAAGGTCAAAGGGTTGGTTCTGTGTCCACAAGGCCATTTAGACTGTCAGGACTGAGGAGGAATTCCAGTAAATACAAGTTTATTTGCTGCTAGTTTCATTCGTTCCCAAATGGACCAGGAAAAATAAGGATAATGGGACCATCATCTGTCTCCCTCCTGTCTGTGAAAAAGTTCCCTGCCCTTTCCACATACCACATTCCACCTTCCCTCCATTTAGATCTTCACTCCCAGAAGATAAGAACTGTAATGTGCTGCATTTTGAAAATAGAGCTGGGTTAAGGACAGGATTTGCTCACTATTTTTGGTATATGTCTAAATGCATTTTTACAATGTCTTATTTCTGAAAATGAAATGCTTCAGCATGCAAATTCTCAAACCTAATGTATCACCAAAACACACATGTTCAGGATACTACTGTGACTATATGCTTTTCTAAACAGGATGTGAAATAGTCAACCAGAAATCAATACTGTACAAGAGATCCAACACAAGAGAGAGAGCTTTAAGTGACATGGTTTCACTTATTTGTGGAACATAAGGAACAGCATGGAGAACACTAGGAAAAGGAAGGGAAAAATGAAGCAGGGGAATCAGAATTTATATATATATGTATATATAATATTATACACACACACACACACACACACACACACACACACATATATATATATATATATGTATGTATATATATATAAACTGATCTAACAACATCCAATCCAGACTGGAACAGTGGGGGAGAATGATCAAGGAGGAAAGATACCCCTAACAAAATAAAAGTTATATTATCCGATGTGTTTTGCCACATTAAGTGGGGATTATGAGGCTCCAAATCAGACTGGAAAGCTGGAGAAAATAATATTCACAGATATAAGGACAAATGAGAAAACAAAAGGATGTCAAGATTATTTCTTCAAGAGAAAACTATGAGATGTTCAAGAAATAGTATGTAAACATACTAGAGTTTCTTAGTGCAAGTAACATTTACATGATCCAAGTAATGTATTGATTCAACTAGAAATTGTAGTATAAATATGCTGGGAAGTTGTAGAGAAAGAGGAGAGAGAACGTTTGAAAGCATGGATGAGAAGAAGGTAATTTTAAGAAAACAACATCCTCATTTTCTATATTTGGAAATTAATAGATAACAAAGGACATGAAAACATAAAAGTTAGTAGATTACATATTTTTTAAAGATTTTTACTTTATTTGACACACAGAGATCACTACAGAGATCAGAGTAGGCAGAGAGGCAGTCAGAGCAGAGAGCACGATGCGGGGCTCAATCCCAGGACCCTGAGATCATGACCTGAGCCGAAGGCAGAGGCTTTAACCACTGAGCCACCCAGGCACCCCCAGATTACATATTTTTAAAATATGGAGGCAAGTAAAGGAAGAAATGATTAAATGAACTGAGAGTGGTTGACTCTCACGAGTGTGATCCAGGAGTGAAAAGAATTTAGAGAGCAGATTTCTGAGCTTGGTTATAAGGCTTGAGGTACTATTAACTTTTAAATTATGTACATGTATTTCAGAAAACAAAACTGAGGACTCATAATATTTAAACATTAGGTCCATCAGAAATAGTAGAATGAGATTCAAGATCGTTAGTTTTACTACATTACTTCGGAACTCTTATGTTTTCCTCTATTTTTGAAGTATTTAATTTTAACATCGTGAGAAAGAAAAAAGGAGAGAGTAATAACGCTGGAATAGAATTAGTCAGAAAAGGTATTGAGGTGAATTCTGTCTTTTAGAGCTGCTCTGCCTGACACAATAGCTACCTGTCCCTTTTGTTTATTAGAAGACTTGAAATGTTGCTAGACATATTTTTGGTATGTTAGGTAAAATGACTGAGCCACCCAAGCACCCCAATTCATTTTTTAATACATTAAAGTTTGATTGCAACCAATTATAAATAAAGAAAGCTAGAAATGTGGTATTGGAGAAAAGATTAGGAACTAATATGTGTGAAATGCACTTTGGAACTATTTACACAAAAATAAGAATTGAAAATGTAAAAGTAAATTATTTTTATAAGAAATGTGTAAAATTATCTAGGAGCATTACCTAAAAATATGCCATAATGTGGTTATGCAGTGATCAAATCAATACCTATGAGCACATATAATGTGTTAGGCATATTATCACTATTAACAAAAGCCCTTCACTGACTTCCTAGTATTTTAAAATGACTGGGGACTACCAGAGTCATAGATCAAGAGTAGAAAACAGAATTTTCAAGGAGATGCTTAGAATGACCAGACATCAAAGAACAAGACTGCAGAATGATTGATTAATGATTAATCAAGGGCCATCAGCTGGTCTTTGGATACTGTGGTCACAATATTATTTTTAATTTTTACAAATTTATTGAGGATTAATTGACATACATTATATGTATGTATGAGGTAGTATTTCATTGTGGCTTTGATTTGTACTTCCATGATAATTAGTGAGATTGACCACCTTTTCATGAACCTGTTGGCCATCTGTATGTTTTCCTTAATTTTTAAAACTTTTTAAAAAGATTTTGTTTATTTATTTGACAGAGAGACACAACAATAAAGGGAACACAAGCAGGGGGAATGGGAGAAGGAGAAACAGGCTTCCCACTGAGCAGAGAGCCCAAGGTGGGGCTGGATCCCAGGACCCAAACCATAGGCCGACACTTAACAACTGAGCCACCCAGGCACCCATGTATGTCTTCCTTTAAAAATAAAAAAGTCTATTCAGGTCCTTTGCTGAATTTTTATTTTATTTTATTTTATTTTATTTTTTTTTGTACTCAGTTGTAGGAGTTTTACACATTTTGGATATTAACCCCTTATCCAATATATAGTCTGAAAATATTTTCTTCAATTCTATAGATTACTTTTTTTAATGCATTGATTGTTTCTGTGCTATGCAGGAGCTTTTTAGTTAGATGTATCCCAGCCTGTTTATTTTAGTTTTTGTTGCCTGTGCTTTTGGCGACTTATCCAAAAAAATCATTACTGAGACCCATGTCAAGGAGTTTTTTCTTCCATATATTCTTTTATGATCTTCATGCTTTCAGATTTTAAACTTTGTCTTTAATCCATCTTGAGTTGATTTTTGAGTATGGTGTAAGATATGGGTCAAGTTTCCTTCTTTTGCATTTGGCTGTCTAATTTTCACAACACCACTTATTGAAGAAACTATCCTTTTCTCATTGTGTGTTCTTGGCTTCTTTGTTGTAAATTAATTGACCATATGTGCGTGTGCTTATTTCTGGGTTATCTATGCTGCGTGTCTGTTTTAATGCCAGTACCATACTGTTTTGATTACTATAGCTTTGTAATATAGTTTGAAATAAGGAAATATGATGCCGTCACTTTTGCTCATCTTTTTAAAGATTTCTTTGGCTTTGCAGAACCTCTTCTTGTTCCATACAAATTTTAGGATTTCTTTTCTATTTCTATTAAAAATTGCCCTTGGGGGTGCCTGGGTGGCTCAATGGGTTAAAGCCTCTGCCTTCAGCTCAGGTCATGATCTCAGGGTCCTGGGATGGAGGCCCGCATCGGGCTCTCTTCTCAGCAGGGAGACTGCTCCCTCCTCTCTCTCTGACTGCCTCTCTGCCTACATGTGATCTCTCTCTCTGTCAAATAAATAAATAAAATCTTAAAAAAAAAAAATTGCCCTTGGAATTTGCATAGAAATTGCATTGACTCTAGATAGCTTTGTGTAGCATGGAAATTTTCACAATATTAATTCTTACAATCCAAGAACTTAAAATATCTTTCCATTTATTTGTTTCTTCTTTAATTTCTCTCATCAATGTCTTATAGTTTGCACTGTCTAATTCTTTCAACTTCTTGGTCAAATATATTCCTGAGTAGTTTATTATTTTTGATGCTAGTTTAAATGAGATTGCTTTCTGTATTTCTCTTTCATATAGTTCATTGTTATTGTATAAAAATACAACTGATTTTTGTATGTCAAGTTTACATCCTAAAACTTTACCAAATTTATTTATTACCTCTAACAGTTTTTCCTGTGCAGTCTTTAGGATTTTCTATGTATAAGATCATATCATCCAATCAAAACAATTTTACTTCTTCCTTTCTAATTCGGATGCCTTTATTTATTTGTTTATTTATTTATTTATTTATTTATTTATTTTGTCCTGGCCTAATTGCTCTGGCTGTGACTTTCAGTACTATGTTGAGTAGAAGTTAGGAGAGAAACCATCCCTCTCTTGCTCCAGTAACCAAACACTTTTCAACAAGCTACAGTAAAATTCTGCATGATACATTACCTTTCTATTATTTTCTATTTCTTTTACTCTCAAAAATATATGCTGCTTTATTTCTACTAATGTTAATAAAATTTAGGCATGAGTGGGTCAAAGGGAGATTCATAAAAGATAAATCATTAAGCAAAATGACACTTCAGGATATGAACGTGATTTTTAAACACCTAGCAGAGAAAACGATATTCATGTCATTTGGAGTAAGCTAATGGCTTGACGCTCTATTTAATACTACTCTTTAGATAATAACTTTATTATAACTTTATTAATGTCTGGAGAAAAAATCACTTAAATCTTTTGCCAAAGTACCAGTGCTTGCTTACCGCTTAGCAGCTTTCTCATTCCTATTTTTTTTTCTTGAAGATTTTTGCATATTCCACAGGCTCATTTGTTATGTTTATCTTTCTTACCATATCTAATTGAATAGAATAGGATGATTTGGCTTATTCTGTGCAGAATGTGGTCTCTGCAGGCATGCTTCTCAACTCATTTTAATATCCTAAAAGAAAACCCTATTACTGCAAGATAACTTTCAGATTAAAATGTAAACATGCTAGTCTATTGCCTCACCTTGTTTGAAATCACAGGAGTCATGAGACAGAAATTCTTAGGGTCTAATACAAATATATTTGAAATAAGGATAATGAACTTTGTATTATAGAGAATAAAACTCCAGAAGAGTCCTTTACTTTATTCTGGTCATGTAGAGATGCTATGTATCATATTTATCTAATGTACTTTCATATTGTAACTGCAGTAAAGGAACTAGAAAGACTCTTTGGAAGTTATAAATGAATTTTAACAAAGCTCAATAAATAAGAGGAAGGTAGAAACTAAATCAGTGAGTCAAAAAGGACTAAGTAATCAGAGATTATGAGTTTATTCTATACATTTCTATCATCCATAGGCCAACATGTAATAGAGGATGATTGTTAAACAATTAGGAGATTAAATTTAAGGAAAAGGAAATGAGATCATAAATGATCATAAACGTTAAAGGCGAATATAATGGCATAAAATGTAGTGATCAGGTCTTTAGAATTTCAACTTAAAATAGTAAGCCTTGGAGCTAGACTAATGACAAGCAAAAGTTTCCTGCTCCTTTGGAGATTTGAACTCGGTGTAACAAATGGGTTGATCTGGCCTGTAGTGGTTATCCCAAGGCTTTCTCTGTAACTAAACTATATAAATGTGTTTTGTACTGTAATTTTGGTACATGCAAAGCAAAAGGATGGCTCAGAAAACTGTAAATAGGTAAAGCAAAGGTACATTTCAAGGTAAAAGGCAGTGAGAAAACATGGGAGCAAAGACATAGTAAAAATCTGTCAACAAAAAGAACATCCGCATGTATGAGGCTCTATCAACATGCCATGTCCCTACTTCCCGCTCAACTAGGCAGTTGTATTTCATAAGCCACTCAAGTTTAACAAAAACCTTGATTTCAAAAGAACTATCTGTCAAGGTTATTTGAAAAAGTAGTCACAGGATTCTTAATCATTGCTTTAACTGTAATGATTGTGCCTGAAAAACATTTCCTAAAAAATAAATTACCTTGTAGGAAATAATCCTTTGACGATACTACCTTGAAATGTACATACTATAGTTTGATTATAAGGCCTTCTCATATGCATTTCTGAGATCTCTCTGAGCTTTCTGGCTAAGACTAGGGTTTAATTCATATTAACAATAAGCCCAGCAAGTGGATAAAACATGGGATCTCAAATTTTAGCGTGCACCAGACTTACCTGGAAGATTTGTAAAAATACAGATCGTTAAGTCTTACCTCCAGAGTTTCCAAATCAGTAAGTCTGGGGTAGATCCTGATAATTTATATTTGTAATAATGTCTCAAGTGGTACAGATGCTTCTTGTCTGGAGACCACCTTCTGAGGCTTAGATGTGTAAGATGCAGTATAAATATTGCTAGCCTGCTCATTTTGAAAAGATACTAACAATTTAGATCCAATTAGATGGCCTTGATTCATCTAATTTTATGTATTTGTATATTATATGACATTTCCACTATTATTAGTATGTAT
This sequence comes from Lontra canadensis, assembly GCF_010015895.1. Lineage (NCBI taxonomy): Eukaryota > Metazoa > Chordata > Mammalia > Carnivora > Mustelidae > Lontra > Lontra canadensis. Next base: position 9,361,293 of record NW_022631021.1, on the reverse strand, counting down.
TATATGATATAAATTGTCTAAATGAACATAGACTTTTTTGTACTTTTAGGAAAATGAGCCTGGGATGTACTACAAATAAAAAAATTGAGTATCATTCCCAATCTATTTGCAAACTTTTTACATAATTTTACACACTTTTCATCATTTGAAGACATATAGAATTCTACAATGAAAAGTGTACTTTTTAAGGTAACTTACATAAATTGTATAAACTTGATTTACTGAAAAATTGCAACATATTACTCTGTCATCTGTAGCTAAATAACCTCACCAGAAAAACTATATGGACGCTTAGGTCACCAGAGTACTTAATTCATAAGGGCAACATTTTTGCACAATAAATAGGGTAATTAATATAACTTCAAAACAAATGGGACATACACAGAATGGTGAGCTACGTTGCAAGATAAAAGTCAATATGATGACCTGTCTTTCTGTGGAGATATTAATGTGTGACCACGGTTTTAAATGAAGCTGTAGTTGACACTTGCAAGCCAGTTTCTGCAATGAATAAAATGAAAAGACACTAAAATATGTTACAGTGTAAACCTGTAAATTTCTGTAGAAGTTATTGCTCAAATTTTACTTTTTCTTTTTGTTTAGACTGGATATTCACACTTTTTTTCTTTTTTAAGTTCTTAACTTGGCTTTCTCATTTTACTCTAAACAGTATTATGTTAAAGATAAGATGAGCCAAGGGAACAATATGATCTCAGTAACTTTAATTTCAAAGAGAGAGCAAGAAATTTAAATTCACATTGGAAATTTCTAATTATGATTTTTTATGATCCTTACCAATGTAGTTAATATTAACACTTCCTATCCAAGATAAGCTGGGATGGATTTAGAAATATTAAGTTATGTTCATGGCACGATGTGAAAACACCAACACACACACACATACTCACACACACACACACACACACACAGACACACACTATGCACCTCTGTAGAGTAAGTCCAGATGTACAGAGGGCTCAGACTCATGTAAAAGGAACATAAATCCTAAATGTCAAACGTATCGAAAACTATACAATGGCCATGCCAATATATATTCTATTTCAGAGGGTTTTTTGCAAGAATCTCTTCTGTGACATTATTTTGCCTTCATTAAGAGATGTCTATGTTCCCTTTGTCTAAACAGTGACTGAACTTTATAACTACCTCATCTAATAGAGTACAGCAGAGTGGACACTAAGGGACATCAAAAAAAAGGTAATAAAAGGGAGTGTAGGTCTTACTTGTGGCTCTTCCCCTGTGTTTGTGTGTGCGTTTGTGTTTCATTTTTATTTCTAATGTCTTAAGCTTTTTTTTTCTTTTTGTAGAATGTGTTTTTCACATTCTATATCCTTAAAATTTTTGTTCTTGTTAATTTCCATCAGTTTCTGCTTATGTTTTTTTGATACTGTCAGGTTGGGTGCACACACGTTTATTTAAAAAAAATGTTTGGAGGCTTTTATTTTGTTTCTTTCAATAACTATAATTCCTGTTTGTCCTCCACAATTTTTTTGTCTTAAAAATCCTTCGAAGTATACCAGCATTATTGTATCAGCTGTCTTCATTTATCATTTTAAAAAACCCTTCTATTAGAGTCTGTTTGTAATAATTCTAAAGGTGATATAGATCAGTCATAGATTCTTTTAAAAATCTTAGTGTGTTTTTGAATAGGTATTAATTTATAAAAATTCCTGTAATAATATAATATTTGAACTATTTCCAAATGCCACTTTGTATTTTGCTTACAATGCTTTCTTTTTTATTATTCCCCCTCATCTTTAACTGAAAGATATATATTAATATATAGTAAGTTTTTAATAACTTACCTTAAATATTTTTTATAGACAAAGATGTTTATTGTAACTACATTCTCCCAGACCAAAACAAAGTACTTAGTATGTGTTAGTGTTCTCTGAAATGTATTCCTGGATCTGATTTGTTATTGTTGTGTGGTATCTTAGATGTGTCTTTCTTAACTGACCTGCAAATTGATCATTACTATTTAAAATTAGATGGAAAATCATATGTTATTAAGTATTTGCTAACCATTCTATCTTTGATTGCTTATGCTTTAGCTGATATATGCTTTCAGCAACAATTTCAGAAGAGATACATTTGTATTGGTATGCCTAAAAAATTTTTATTTATTTCTTTAAGTCTTAGAAGATATATATTTTATTTTCCCTGAGAATTTAAGTGGTATTTTAATTTTGGAAACTAATTTTATTTTTATTTATTTTATTTTATTTTTTAAGATCTTATTTATTTGTTTGACAGAAATCACAAGTAGGCAGAGAGGCAGGAGGGAGTGGTGGGGAGCAGACTCCCTGCTGAGCAGAGAGCCCAATGTGGTGATTGATCCCAAGACCCTAAGATCATGACCTCTGCTGAAGGCAGAGGCTTAACTCACTGAGCCACCCAGAGGCCCCTTGGAAACTAATTTTAAATGTAAGAAGTCTTTAGGGGAGGCTGGGTGGCTCAGTCATTAAGCATCTGCCTTCAGGTCTACTGATGATTTCAGGCTCCCCTGGGAGTCTGCTTTCTCTCTCCGTCTGCCCCTCCCCACCACTCATGCTCACTTTTTCTCACATAAATAAATAAAATATTTAAAAAAAAGTCTTTAGTAATCTATTGTAATTGTTCATAAAAAAATTCTAAATTTTCTCTCTAGTTGCCATGAATATTTTCTCATTTACTTCATTTTTTAAATTTCTTTATGTTTAATTTTTTATCTTTATTTCTTTATGTTTGTTTCTCTCTATTCATACTTCCTTTCCTTTTCAGTTTAAGGATTCATATCTTTCTTAATTTTAGAGGCATTCCAGATAGCATGTATTTGAATATTGTCTCTTCGTTGTTTACTATATTTTTTCTTCTAGAATGTCTATAAACTGTCCACTTGAAGCTTTCTTTACTAAACCCACTCTATAGTTTATCTCAGTTACTGATGCATTTTTCACTTTAATAACTGATTTTTATTTTTATTTATATTTTTCATGCTCACGTTTTATTCATATTATTAGTTTTTCTTGTTTATTTGTTTTTGTTTTTTTCCCATAAATTCTTGTCTTTGTTGTAGATGTAGTTATTTCCTTTAGATCTGAGAAACTTAAACACACTGATAAAGCACACTTTTCACATTGCATTATAGTTGTAATTTCCTCAGGAATAAATTCTTTAATGTATTAAAGAATTACAACAATTGTTGTAATTGGTATAGAATTTTTTCCTGGGTTTAAAATTATAGCTTGCAAATTTATTTTTTTTTGGTAATTTCTTTTCTTTTCTTTTCTTTTTCCCCCATTTTCTTCACCTGACTACTTCTCTGTGTTTGGTGACTTTATTCTCATCCTTCCCTTCTCTCTGCCCTCCAGTGAAGTCTTATAGACAAAAACATCCGTATACTGGTAATTTAATTGTAATATATTGTATGGGTATTAGATATTTATTCCTCAAGCCAGTGCCCTGTTATCCATCTTATAAGGCTGTATACAATATATCCTGTTACTTTAAGAAAGCTGCTACTTGTTATGAGCAACAGTCTTTAGTAGTGGGCATGTTTTGTAAATCTTTGGTTCACATAATGAGCCTGGATCAAGTCTTAAGCCACCATTGTCCTTTTCCTATTCAAGTTTCTATCTCCACAGTCTGGTTTATCTGTTTCATTTAAGGACCACAAAGAGTGTTTTTCTTTTAATTTATAAGTACTATGTTTGGATTTCTCTATAAATTATTCACTTTGTTATTTTGATCAAAATTACAAATATATACATATATATACATATATATATACACACACATATGTATACACACATATGTGTGAGTGTGCAGGTGTGTGTTCTTTTTGTTTTTTTTTAGAGAGAGAGAGAGTGCTTGCAAGTGGGGTAAGGGCTGGAGGCAGGAAGGGCAGAGGGAGAAAGAATTTTAAGCAGGCTCCATGCACAGCACAGAGCCCATCACAGACTTGATCACATAGCACTGAGATCAGGACCTGAGCCAAAATCAACAGTTGAAAGCTTAACTTACTGAACCACTCGGATGCCCCTGTATGTCTTTTTTTTTTTTTAAATCATGTTTTTCTCTTTTGAATTGAGGTGCAGGGTATAAGTAATATATGAAGAAGGAGATTAGCCTATAGATATTATATGAAGAAGGAGATTAGCCTCTTTAATGCCTTTTCCATATCTTTACTTCAGTGTTATGCTTGTCATAAAATGACATAAAGACTATTCAGTGACTGTTTCCAAGAAGTGTGATGCTGTCAGATACCCTTCTGCAAGACTGTCAGAGCTCCAAATTTATTCTAGTAATAAGACTTTTAATTTATGAAATATAATTCCATTTAGGAAATATTTTTATAATATGTCTGTTTGCATCATATGAACAGAATTATTAAACATTTTTCAATAGTTGGGTTATGCTATAATTTGAGAACTGACTATATCTCAAAATAATGTGTCATCTGATCTGTAGATTCACCAGCTACTTGGTTTCTAACAAAAGATATTCTGATGAGATTAAATGTTCTTAAAAATGAAGTGTATCTGTTGTTACTTGAAAAATGTATTATCTTTTTAAAGAAAAATTAACACATCTTTCAGATCACCATATACATTCTTGAATATGTTGCATGTGTTTACATTAATCACCACTTTTTATATTTTAGATAAATTAGTGGTTAATACTAGTGTGTGTATACACACACACACTCACGTGCGTGCACACACACACATATATATTATATATATTTCTTACAAACTTTCTCTTACAAGAATGCACCTTCTGTGCACCTTTTAACAAAAGTTTACAAAAATAATCATCTTGTATTTGGAATCTATGTCAAGAATTGTTTGATATAACAATCTGATTGCAAACATGTTTTGGAGAACTGTCAATTGGAGGAATAAGAAAGGAGAACTATAACAAAAAAAGAATAAAAAGTAGAGTGCTTCATGGCAAAGAGAATATCTGAATAGGGTCTACAAGAAAATCTATTGTATTGCTGCTACCTAGAGGTTGGAATATTAATCAAAGCTAAATATTAATTCTCTTTTTTTACCTTTACATTCAGAACTTTGATTTTTTAAAGTAATTTCATATTCATAAGCCTTATTAAAATTAATTGTTCTTTTCATTTTTAACTTGGCTTGTCAAAAATTGTGATTTCAAAACTATAACTTTCCTATTTGCCATTATTATGAACAAAGACCATGAAAATTTGAGAGTGCAGCAAAAGAAAAATCACCTTAAAAAGAAAAATCTACTATAGCTTAGAACAGGGGCCATTTAAAACAATCTCCTTTTACTCACTAGTGTATTTCTTAAATATCTAGAGCTTAATGTTTTGTACTTATAATTTGTTCATCTTAAACACTTAATAAGCAGGATTTTCTATGAAAGGGTCAACCTCTTGAAAATAAACAATTTACTTATGTTTTAGGGATGCCTGGGTGACTCAGTGGGCTAAGCATCAGCCTTCAGTTCAGGTCGTGATCTCAGGGTCCTAGGATCCAGCCCTGTATGAGGCTCTCTGCTCAGCAGGGAGCCTGCTTCCCCTGCTCCCTCTACCTGCCTTTCTGCCTACTTGTGATCTCTCTCTCTCTGTCAAATAAATAAATGAAATCTTTAAAAAAATAAAAATCAACAATTTACTTATATCTTAATAAAGCTTTAATTCTATAAATTTGAATAATTTTTAAAATATCTTTTTTAAAATGATTTTTATTTATTTATTTGACAGAGAAAGAGAAGCTAGCACAAGCAGAGGGAGCAGCAGACAAAGGGAGAGGGAGAAGCAGGCTCCCCACTGAGCAGGGAGTCTAATGTAGGACTCAATCCCAGGATGCTGGGATCATGACCAAGCAAAAGGCAGCTGCTTAACCAACTGAGCCACCCAGGTGTCCCAATAAATATGAATAAATTAATGCAGTTGAGGACTTGTCTTATTATTTGGAGGCTCAATACACTGTCATAACTTCACAGATAAGCTATGTTTGCCCTTAATCTCATATCCTCTATATAAATGCAACATGCCACTGTCTACTTAGGTATACACACCAACATCCTAGAGGCATCTTAGACTATACACTCCCCTCTTTCTCTACCTCCTCCTATGGCTAGTCAATTACCAGATCATGTGCTCTGCTTTCTAAACATACTTAAAATCGGTCCCTCATCTCCACACTCTTTCTGTAATAATTTCCAAAATGAGGGGACATTTTCAAACTTCTCTTTCAGATTCATCCACCCCATCGTCATAAATAATTCTTCAAACATTTTCAGATCTGATAATAACCGTCTCTCTCTTTTTTTAAGATTTTATTTATCTATTTGACAGACAGAGATCACAAGTAGGCAGAGAGGCAGACTGAGAGAGAGGAGGAAGCAGGCTCCCTGTTGAGTGGAGAGCCTTATGTGGGGCTCTATCTCAGGACCCTGGGATCATGACCTGAGCCAAAAGCAGAGGTTTTAACCCACTGAGCCACCCAGGCGCCCCCGGTCTCTTAATAAAACCATTTGAAGAGCCTCTCCATTTTCTTTAGAATAAAATTCACTTTTATGTTAAGGTCATTTATGATTTTTCCCCAATGATCTCTCCTGCTTTCATTCCTTATCATATATTTACATAATAATTATTATTACATAAAATATATTTGTAGTGCTTACTATGTATCACGCACTGCTCTAAATTCTTTACAAAACACTTCACTACAAGTTGGTGTCGCCCTCTTTCCATTTAACCAATGAGGAAGCTGAAGAACAGAGCAGTAAAGTCACTTGGCCGTAGTCACAACTACTAAGTGGCAGAGCCTGCATTTGAACCCAGGTTCTCTGGCTCTAGGATCTTGGCTTTTGATCATCCTTCCTCCTGCCTGTGTTCTTTCTGCTTCATGAAAAATTTAATCATACTGGAATATCATAATTGTAGAGGTTATTTTTTTTTCCTACTAGATGATTCATGTTTCCTCTTGTCATAGCGTCTCCAAGTATTCTGTACTTTGGACTGTGTGTGTGTGTGTGTGTGTGTGTGCTCGCGCGCATGTGTGTTTCTCTGTATACATATTTTTTCTCATGTTATAAAATGAACTCTCAAACAGGAATTCTTTGAGACTTTAAATCTCAAACGCTTCTCTGATTCCTTTTTCCCTTGCCTTCCCACATTTAACAAGATGTCAAGGGCACACATCTTTAGCTTAAAAAGAAAGAAAGAAAGAAAAAGAAAGAAAGAAAGAAAGAAAGAAAGAAAGAAAGAAAGAAAGAAAGAAAAGAAGAGAAAATTTTTATTTTATCACTTCTCTATCTCCATGGGTATCTGTGTAGTTCTAGCTGTATATCCTTATGCACAAGCCACAAAAGGGACAGTTTAACAAAGAGGCTAATTCACAGTGTGGCTGGGGTAAAGAGAAACCACATAGAATAGTGCATAGACTAGTAGCATTCCTTCCATAAAAGGGTTAATGAACAGCTAATGGAAGCAGGAAGCAGGGCCTGCAGAGAACACCACTTTGCATGGAGGGATGCTTCCAGCCAAAGGCCACCCTCCAGGGAGTGATCTGGGGAAATAAACACCTTGATCTCAAACTCTTTTCTCCTATACTTTTCTCCTGGGGCTCCCACTGATGGAATTCACCTAAAATGCGGAAGGTAGGGAGGCTCATTGATCTGGTGCATAAAGCTCTAGCTCCTGGGGCAGAGAACAGATTGGAAAGAGTGAAGGGCAAGATGAAGGGCACACATATCCCTCACATTAGAGAAGGACATTTCTCAATCCTTAGGCACTTACCAGGATATGAAATATATTCTGGTTCAAATATACTTCAAAACGTACCCCTCTATAGAAATGATTAAAATGATTAGGTTTGTTTAAGATTGATTATTTAGGCAGAGTTGAATGTTTGAAAAGTTAATGTAAGTGGTGTCAAGCTTTGTGGTTGTCAATAGCTAATCCATATTAAGACCAGACAGACAACTAAAACTTACACAAAATCAATGATTTCTTGCTAGGCTAATTTAACATTATTTGCTCTTTGTTATTTGTCTTTTCCAATCAGGAAATAAAAGATTACAGATCTGCATTTCCATTATATTCCCACCAGTGTTTCAGAAAATATGAATATCCACCTGTACTGATATTTTTATGTCAATCATTAAACAAATTGTAATGTGACAAATTTGTTCTACTGACAAGATACACAAAACAACTGGCTAGATATCTTTAGCAACCCATTGTTATGGGTACCATTTTAGCACAGTTATAGATGATTAGGATAACCAAAGGGGGAAGATTAGTGCTGTTTTTGACAATTAAAGCAAACAAATGAAAAGAAAAGATAGCAGGTTAACAATTATAAGTTTAGTGACTCTTGGTTTCTTTTCTGTCTCCTTGAGTATAAATTTCTACTATTTGTCATTAGTACACTCAGTGGTCCCTGTATTCTTGTTTTAAGAACTGAAATTCTACACAGATTTCTAATATCTATACTCTCCTCTGTAATGGATTATTAAAAATGACTGTGTATACTGGTGCAGAGAGAGGGAAAAAAATGGATGGTGCTATGAAGAATTTAAAATGATACAAAGTTTGATATAACCAATATAAGCTATGAGGATATTTCTATTTCTGGCGTTTTGTGAATCTAGATTTCTTGCACTACTAATCTTGCATCCAAAAAGCTCAAAATGCTAGATATAATTATATATGCATAGTTGAGCTGACAAAAACTCAACGGATCCTCAGAAACTAAAAGCAAAGTGAAATTCCTAATCCTGAGAGGTAAGAAGCAGTCAAGCTGATTTTACTTTAGAGCAGGTTCCAAATCCTGGTGACTTCAGTTTTTAACTGCCACCTGTACAATGGACTGGAGAAAAACCTAGGGTTTTCATCCTAAGTGGGAGTCTAGTAGAAGCTTACAGAAAACTGTTTCTACTCTTAGTGAATGGGTGAGCTGAAATAAGTCTAATCCTGAGAAGGTGAAATGAAGAACATTACCTGACTTGAATTTGGCTCTGTGGAAAGAGAAAAGCAGTATCCTTTAAGAAATTACAAGCACAAACTAGATCTCATGAGGTTTTGCAGCTAATATTCTTATAATCTTGTCTGAGAACGCTTTCCAAGAGAATGGTAAATGTTGTGCTATATTGGAGGAGCCCATCAAACCATGTTGAGCTATTACAAATGAAAGTCACCATCAGCCAAGGCCTGATTCCCAAAGAGAAAAGAGTAAGAGCTCACAGTTCAGAACGATAGAATGCAGAGAAAATGTAGCACCATGAGCAACAGAAAGCAGGACCCTTAATAGAATGAGATCAGCAAAGACTCACATACAGGAATTATCAAACACTGATTATAAAGTAAATATGATAACTATGTATTAAAAAGCAACAGGTAGGTATTAAAATATGTGTAAGAAATCAGAGGTGTAAAAATAAGCAAGTAGTTCCAAAAATCTATGTAAAAGGTCACCCAGAAATTTAAAAAAATTTGAAAAAATATTAAAGAGAATATTTAAACAGTGGAAGCTGTCTTTAATGAATTGGAAGCATACATAATGATTATCGGGAGTGCAGAAAAGAGGCAGGCAGTGCTGAATATGGCAGTGCAGCCTCTGAATTGTAGATATGTGGAGACACTCATCTCATACAGTGGGTGGAAATGGGGAGGGGGAAGCAAGCATGAGACATAGGAAAAAAAAGTGGCACTTCTGACATACTCCTAATTACAGTAAGGAAATAATGAGAGATGATAGCTTAAAATTTGCCAAACTCAGTGAAAGATATTCAAATTCAGGCAATCAAAAGAAAATTATACTTAAAAAAAAAATGTCACCAGACATATCATACTGAGCGTATGGGACACCAAATACAACCCAAGAGCTTAAAAACTGAGAGAGTTTCACTTTTTTTTTTTTAATAAAATAAAATGAAAGCAAAGGCAAAAGCAAAACAAAATCCTATCAATCTACTGTTGATCAGCATTTCACCTCTCAGCAACAGGAAAAATAAGAGTAAGAAAAAAATGGAAACATTTCAAAGAATACAGGAGGGTTAAAAAAATGGGTAAAATACCCACAAAAAGCCCCCCAAAACATAGTGAGGAGACTGTGTATATAAGATAACAAGAATTAATCCATATGTATCAGTAATCACATTTAATACAAAGATGTTGTCGGGCTATTTTTTTTTAAAAAGCTCACAAAATGAAGTTACATGTTGTTTATTGCTGGCACTTCTAAAATATAAGAACATAGAATATTTGTTTAAGTACTTGTCATTTGATTTTGATAAACTTTCTCTAAGAGAAAAAAAAAAAATGTCCCTAAACAGATAGCTTACGTGAATCACTAGGTTTGGCAAATCAGTCATGCATTAGCTATATATCAGAAATGTATTATGAGCTTAGAATTATGCCAGCTTTCCAGGGTAATTTGGGGGATAATTAGGGGAACAAGTCTGGCTATTGAAAAAAATAAATATATTAAAAATAAAGTCATATTTTCTCTGTATGTGTACCCATAGTGTCTAGGCAAGATGAAGAGCAAGGCTGACACACTTAGGTGAATTTTTTTACAGAAGACGGGAATAACAATTTAAAATATCTGGGAATTAATCTGATGCAACAAAGAAAGTCTGTCTATGTGTTTCTTAAATTTGAAAGTTTTTACTATCAGAGATAAAGTAACAGAAATGTCTGACAAATGATTATTAGGGTCTGCATTATAAATGATCCATTTCTTCAAAAATTCTTAAGTTGGACATTCTAAACAAAAGGACAAATGATTAGAAAGCAATAATGAGATGAATATGAGGGATTGTGCTTGTTTATTTTGTTTGTTTAATATCTGGCCATATTGGCTATACTTAGAATGCTTTTGGGGAAAAAAAAAATCCATTGGAATTGAGCTAAAACTTAATGAAGGCCCTTATGATAGGGAAAATAATGGCCCCTCAAAGATACCCACATCCTAATCCCCACAGCCTATGAATATGTTAGTTTACAGGACAAAGTGAAATTAAGGTTACAGTTGGAATTAAGGTTGCTAATAAGCTGAATTTAAGGTAGGAAGTTCATCCTGGATTACTTGAGTAAGCTTAATATAACCGTAAGTGGAAGGGGGCAGAAGAGTCAGATAAGGGAATTTGAGGAAGCAAGATTACCGTGATGCAATTTGAAAAGAATTTGGACCCACCCTTGCTGGCTTTGGTAATAAAAGAAGGGGGTCTTGAACCAAAGAATTCAACACCCACTAGAATCTGGAAAAGTCAAGGAAACAGATGCTCCTCAAGAGCAACTAGGAAAATATGCACCCCTACCAACACCTTGATTTTAGCCTAATGAGATTCAAACTTCAGACCTCCAGAAAGGTAAAATAATAAAGTTGTATTATTTTAAGCTGCTGTTGGTAATTTGTTACAATAGTAATGAAAGGAATACTGTTCCTAAAAAAAAGATCAGATATTATGTAACAACTGTTCCATCTATTTCAGCATCAGAAAGGCTTAACAAGATCTAAATTATTAAAGTCAATCAAACCCTATTAAACTACTGCTATGTATTTAGCGTTTTGCAGTGGCAATAAAAATATAGTCAGTTAAAATCTCTTTAAAGGATTGGAGGAAAGAGAATATGTATGCATTAATATATTAAAGCACACAGCTGTTAAACTAGAGTCAAATATGGCTCAAAGCAATGAGAGAAGATAGAGTGGTAAACTCTACCTTGGAGGAGTCTGGATGTACACAGAAGAGTGAGAGAGTAATAACCATCTCTGGGACTAGTCTGAGTAGAATAATACAGCTGAATAAGCATCTGTACAAGGGAGAGCCAGAGGAAAAAGACCCACAGCCTACCAATTTATGAATCCCTCTCACACATTCCCTTTCATAATCTTCACGAAGGTGACCTACAGCTTTCATATTCCCAAAACAATTTTTATTTTCTCCCTAGCTCCTATGGCTTTGCTTAACACTATCCCACTCTGCTTGGCATGCCTTTTCACCTCTTTCTCAAGTTATCTATAAACTCTTTCAAAATGTAGCTCAAGGATACTTTTGATACGTACGTCTCTCATATGACTGGTTTGCCTTTTTGTCATAAGACTCAAAACTGTTTAGTTTGTTAATATGCCCCTTTTTTTCTACTGTTGTTTACTCAGTGGTTCCTCATGCAATGATTTTTATGTAACCATCCTTTGTATTTCAAAAAATTGTGTGTAGCTCATAGTAGGCATTACAAAAAAAGTAGGCAGTAAAGTAAGCATGTGATTCTTTTTTTATGCCAACATGACAAATTTTCAAATTCATAATCTTAAGGAATATGTTTAAACTTCAGAGAAAGACATTAGCTTATTAAAATATTTTCTCTATTATTTTGGTCAGGTAGATCTTTCATCAGGGGTTCTTTATAATAGAACAAGTCACTGAGATACTATTTAAATTATTTTTTCTGTTAGTCAAATTATTTGTTGCTGCTTAATTAAGATAAAGCTAAATGATCTTATTTTTAAGCTTAAAGAAAAATAAGTGGATCATGAATATTATATTTTTAGAATTTAGTAAGGAGAAGTGAATAATTGAAATTTAAAAAAAAAATTAGAAATGATTCCATATCCCAGTGAGCTTAATTTCATTTCCTATTGCTTTCTCTTCCTGCAAATGTTACCATAAGTGAATAAAGCATACTTCGTTCAAAAAAAATAACATTTCACATAAGTTAGAAAATGGATAGGCAGAAGTATCATTTGGTAGATTTAAATCAAATTTCAGTGATTAGTGAATCTCTTGGAAGTACATTTTTGGGGGTGAAAATTATAATTATAATAAAATTATAAATATAATATATTTATATAAATATATTACATATATTTATATAAATATATTATATAAATATAAATAAAATTAAAATTATTATAATGTCTTTATTTAAATTCTAAATACTACATAAAAATAAAATTATCATGAAACATTTAAAACAAAGACAAAACCCTTGGTCATTTAAAGGAAATAATAGAAAACTATAATGTTTAAAAAACATGGACTGTTCCAAGAGCTACACAAAACAAGGCCAGAGGGGCAGGGGGGAGTAATCCCAACACATCTAAGAATTTTTTACTTTTCTTTCCTCCAGAGAATTGCATTCTCACACACACACACACACACACACACACACACACACACACATTAATTCAGTAATATTTGCTAGAACTGTTCCATTACTTCTTGTTGTATCTCTTTTGCAGCAACATTTTCCCTGTCCTATGTTTCTAGGGAACAAAGAATAGGAAATTATATGCTTGGGTAAATGTTAAATGTAAAAGCAACATAAGTTTTGTTTTGTTTTGTTTTTCTGCCTAACTAAAATAAAATCTTCAAAAATACTTAAATTTTCTGTAGAACAAAGTAGGAAAAATGAGAAGTTTCTGCTTTCCATGTTTACATTCTCTTTATCTTTTAAAGTTGAAGGACAAGTTACAGTGGCTACTAGTGAATTAGACTGCCCATTCTTTGTGAAGAGCTGGCTCTTAGATTAAAAATCATATTCTCCATTTTAATTACAACAAATTTTATTGAAGACTAGATATTTGAAATCCATTTCTTAATCATCAACCAGTAGATACCAACCATACTTTCATATAAATTTGAGCATAGTAGGAAAAATAAAAAGTCACTTTGTGCTTCTTTTCATCCCATGATCAATAAAAATTTATTTTAAATGAAGATTTGTTTAGCTCCTAAAACAAGCCAATGTTTTGTTACAAAGCAAGGATGTGGCAATTTTGTGGATTAAGTGATTAGCTGTAACTTGGGGTTGCCCTCTTTTTAGAAGTGGCTGAGCCTATTATATTATATTTGTGGAAGGAAGAGTAAAATGGACTTTTGATGATCGTTAGTCAACTTGCAATCTCTTCAAGTGTTTCATCTTTTTCTTAAGCATAGATCTATCCCTCATTTCCTACCCTCCTTCTTAGTTTAATGTCACCTGTAGCTGAATTGGAACCAGTGGAATGTGAGAAGATAGAAGTTCCACTTTTAGAAAACTTTCGTGATTTGAGACAAGAAAATCTAGGAGGGGGGAATCAAACAAAAGCAAACAAACAAACTTGGAAGCTACATGTTGAAACAAGCCATGCCACAAAAAGAGCCTTAACTCTGAATGAGCCCTTGGAAAAGGACTGCTTCCTGATACGAAGTGGACTACTCCATTGGGATGTGGGTTTTTAATCTTTAATAGCAGCTTGTAATTACCCTAGTAAAAGGATTTATGATAGCAAATCACCTTTTTTAAGTAAGTACTTTCTGATAAGCAGTTTTTCAGATAAGGATAAAAAAGATTAATAAAATGTTTAAGAGTTATTCAACAAACATAGACTACAAAATTAAACTTGGTATATATTTTAAACGTATTGACTATTTATGATCCTTGTTTATTTAAAATTAAGGATATTCATCTGTTAATTGTTAATAATAGTATCTTCTTTGGGGGATTGTTTTGCAGATGAAAAAACGTTTATAAACAGAAGTATCATTTGGTAGATTTATTTATTTATTTATTTATTTGGTCACTTATTTTATTTATTTATTTATTTATAAAACATATATTTTTATTCCCAGAGGTACAGGTCTGTGAATTGCCAGGTTTACACACTTCACAGCACTCACCATAGCACATACCTTCCCCAATGTCCATAACCCAATCCCCGTCTCCCAAACCCCCTCCCCCCCATCAACCTTCAGTTTGTTTTGTGAGATTAAGAGTCACTTATGGTTTGTCTCCCTCCCAATCCCATCTTGTTTCATTTACTCTTCTCCTACCCCCTTAACCCCCATGTTGCATCTCCTCTCCCTCATATCAGGGAGATCATATGATAGTTGTCTTTCTCCGATTGACTTATTTTGCTAAGCATGATACCCTCTAATTCCATCCATGTCGTCGCAAATGGCAAGATTTCATTTCTTTTGATGGCTGCATAGTATTCCATTGTGTATATATAGCACTTCTTCTTTATCTATTTGTCTGTTGATGGACATCTAGGTTCTTTCCATACTTTGACTATTGTAGACATTGCTGCTATAAACATTTGGGTGCACATGCCCCTTCGGATCACTACGTTTGTATCTTCAGGGTAAATACCCAGCAGTGCTATTGCTGGGTCATAGGGTAGTTCTATTTTCAACACTTTGAGGAACCTCCATGCTGTTTTCCAGAGTGGTTGCACCAGTTTGCATTCAAACCAGCAGTGTAGGAGGGTTCCTCTTTCTCCGCATCCTCGCCAACATCTGTCATTTCCTGACTTGTTAATTTTAGCCATTCTGACTGGTGTGAGGAGATATCTCATTGTGGTTTTGATTTGTAATTCCCTGATGCCGAGTGAGGTGGAGCACTTTTTCATGTGTCTGTTGGCCATCCGGATGTCTTCTTTGCAGAAATGTCTGTTCATGTCTTCTGCCCATTTCTTGATTGGATTATTTGTTCTTTGGGTGTTGAGTTTGATAAGTTCTTTATAGATTTTGGACACAAGCCATTTATCTGATATGTCGTTTGCAAATATCTTCTCCCATTCTGTCAGTTGTCTTTCGGTTTTGTTAACTGTTTCCTTTGCTGTGCAAAAGCTTTTGATCTTGATGAAATCCTAATAGTTCATTTTTGCCCTTGCTTCCCTTGCCTTTGGCGATGTTCCTAGGAAGATGTTGCTGCGGCTGAGGTCGAAGAGGTTGCTGCCTGTGTTCTCCTCAAGGATTTTGATGGATTCCTTTCTCACATTGAGGTCCTCATCCATTTTGAGGCTATTTTCGTGTGTGGTATAAGGAAATGATCCAATTTCATTTTTCTGCATGTGGCTATCCAATTTTCCCAACACCATTTATTGAAGAGGCTGTCTTTTTTCCATTGGACATTCTTTCCTGCTTTGTCGAAGATTAGTTGACCATAGAGTTGAGGGTCTATTTCTGGGCTCTCTATTCTGTTCCATTGATCTATGTGTCTGTTTTTGTGCCAGTACCATGCTGTCTTGATGATGACAGCTTTGTAATAGAGCTTGAAGTCCGGAATTGTGATGCCACCAACTTTGGCTTTCTTTTTCAATATTCCTTTGGCTATTCTCGGTCTTTTCTGGTTCCATATAAATTTTAGGATTGTTTGTTCCATTTCTTTGAAAAAAATGGATGGTACTTTGATAGGAATTGCATTAAATGTGTAGATTGCTTTAGGTAGCATAGACATTTTGACAATATTTATTCTTCCAATCCAGGAGCATGGAACATTTTTCCATTTCTTTGTTTCTTCCTCAATTTCTTTCATGAGTACTTTATAGTTTTCTGTGTATAGAGTCTTAGTCTCTTTGGTTAGGTTTATTCCTAGGTATCTTATAGTTTTGGGTGCAATTGTAAATGGGATTGACTCCTTAATTTCTTTTTCTTCTGTCTTGTTGTTGGTGTAGAGAAATGCGACTGATTTCTGTGCATTGATTTTATATCCTGACACTTTACTGAATTCCTGTACAAGTTCTAGCAGTTTTGGAGTGGAGTCTTTTGGGTTTTCCATATATAGTATCATATCATCTGAGAAGAGTGATAGTTTCACTTCTTCTTTGCCAATTTGGATGCCTTTAATTTCCTTTGTTGTCTGATTGCTGAAGCTAGGACTTCTAGTACTATGTTGAATAGCAGTGGTGACAACGAACATCCCTGCCGTGTACCTGACCTTAGCAGAAAAGCTTTCAGTTTTTCTCCATTGAGAATGATATTTGCGATGGGTTTTTCATAGATGGCTTTGATAATATTGAGGTATGTGCCCCCTATCCCTACACTTTGAAGAGTTTTGTTCAGGAAGGGATGCTGTACTTTGTCTAATGCTTTTTCAGCATCTATGGAGAATATCATATGGTTCTTGTTCTTTCTTTTATTAATGTGTTGTATCACATTGATTGATTTGCGGATGTTGAACCAACCTTGCAGCCCTGGAATAAATCCCACTTGGTCGTGGTAAATAATCCTTTTAATGTACTGTTGAAACCTATTGGCTAGTATTTTGGTGAGAATTTTTGCATCTGTGTTCATCAAGGATATTGGTCTGTAGTTCTCTTTTTTGATGGGATCCTTGTCTGGTTTGGGGATCAAGGTGATGCTGGCCTCATAAAATGAGTTTGGAAGATTTCCTTCCATTTCTATTTTTTGGAACAGTCTCAGGAGAATAGGAATTAGTTCTTCTTTAAATGTTTGGTAGAATTCCACCAGGAAGCCGTCTGGCCCTGGGCTTTTGTTTGTTTGGAGGTTTTTGATGACTGTTTCAATCTCCTTACTGGTTACAGGTCAGTTCAGGCTTTCTATATCTTCCTGGTTCAGTTGTGGTAGTTTATATGTCTCTAGGAATGCATCCATTTCTTGCATATTTTCAAATTTGTTGGCGTAGAGTTGCTCATAGTATGTTCTTCTAATTGTCTGTATTTCTTTGGTGTTAGTTGTGATCTCTCCTCTTTCATTCATGATTTTATTTATTTGGGTCCTTTCTCTTTTCTTTTTGATAAGTCTGGCCAGGGGTTTATCAATCTTATTAATTCTTTCAAAGAACCAGCTCCTAGTTTCGTTGATGTGTTCTATTTTTTTTTTTTTTCTATTTCATTGATTTCTGCTCTGATCTTTATGATTTCTCTTCTCCTGCTGGGTTTAGGGTTTCTTTCTTGTTCTTTCTCCAGCTCCTTTAGGTGTAGGGTTAGGTTGTGTACCCAAGACCTTTCTTGTTTCTTGAGAAAGACTTGTACCGCTATATATTTTCCTCTCAGGACTGCCTTTGTTGTGTCCCACAGACTTTGAACCATTGTGTTTTCATTATCATTTGTTTCCATGATTTTTTTCAATTCTTCTTTAATTTCCTGGTTGACCCATTCATTCTTTAGAGGGATGCTGTTTAGTCTCCATATATTTGGATTCTTTCCAAATTTCCTCTTGTGATTGAGTTCTAGCTTCAGAGCATTGTGGTCTGAAAATATGCAGGGAATGATCCCAATCTTTTGATACCGGTTGAGACCTGATTTAGGACCGAGGATGTGATCTATTCTGGTATATGTTCCATGTGCACTAGAGAAGAATGTGTATTCTGTTGCTTTGGGATGAAATGTTCTGAATATATCTGTGATGTCCATCTGGTCCAGTGTGTCATTTAAGGCCTTTATTTCCTTGTTGATCTTTTGCTTGGATGATCTGTCCATTTCAGTGAGGGGAGTGTTAAAGTCCCCTACTATTATTGTATTATTGTTGATGTGTTCCTTTGATTTTGCTATTAATCGGTTTATATAATTGGCTGCTCCCACGTTAGGGGCATAGGTATTTAAAATTGTTAGATCTTCTTGTTGGACAGATCCTTTGAGTATGATGTAGTGTCTTTCCTCATCTCTTATTTTAGTCTTTGGCTTAAAATCTAATTAATCTGATATAAGGATTGCCACTCCTGCTTTCTTCTGATGTCCATTAGCATGGTAAATTCTTTTCCACCCCCTCACTTTAAATCTGGAGGTGTCTTTGGGTCTAAAATGAGTTTCTTGTAGGCAACATATAGATGGGTTTTGTTTTTTTATCCATTCTGATACCCTGTGTCTTTTGATTGGGGCATTTAGCCCATTAACATTCAGGGTAACTATTGAGAGATATGAATTTAGTGCCATTGTATTGCCTGTAAGGTGACTGTTATTGTATATGTCTCTGTTCCTCTCTGATCTACTACTTTTAGGGTGTCTTTTTGCTTAGAGGACCCCTTTCATTATTTCCTGTAGAGCTGTTTTGGTGTTTGCAAATTCTTTCAGTTGTTGTTAGTCCTGGAAGCTTTTAATCTCTCCTTCTATTTTCAATGATAGCCTAGCTGGATATAGTATTCTTGGCTGCATGTTTTTCTCGTTTAGTGCTCTGAATATATCATGCCAGCTCTTTCTGGCCTGCCAGGTCTCTGTGGATAAGTCTGCTGCCAATCTAATATTTTTTACCATTGTATGTTACAGACTTCTTTTCCCAGGTTGCTTTCAGGATTTACTCTTTGTCACTAAGACTTGTAAATTTTACTATTAGGTGATGGGGTGTGGATCTATTCTTATTGATTTTGAGGGGGGTTCTCTGGACCTCCTGGATTTTGATGCTTGTCCCCTTTGCCATATTGGGAAATTCTCTCCAATGATTCTCTCCAATATACCTTCTGCTCCCCTCTCTCTTTCTTCTTCTTCTGGAATCCCAATTATTCTAATGTTGTTTCGTCTTATGGTGTCACTTATCTCTCGAATTCTGCCCTCGTGGTCCAGTAGCTGTTTGTCCCTCTTTTGCTCAGCTTCTTTATTCTCTGTCATTTGGTCTTCTATACCGCTAATTCTTTCTTCTGCCTC
This sequence comes from Lontra canadensis, assembly GCF_010015895.1. Taxonomy (NCBI): domain Eukaryota; kingdom Metazoa; phylum Chordata; class Mammalia; order Carnivora; family Mustelidae; genus Lontra; species Lontra canadensis. Next base: position 9,341,938 of record NW_022631021.1, on the reverse strand, counting down.
ATTTATCCTAGCAGTGAGAGCCTCCATTTTTTTATTGCACCTCATTAATAGCTTTTTTGATTTCAACTTGGTTAGATTTTAGTTATTTCTCCAGAAAGGTCTTTTATATCTCCCGAGAGGGTTTCTCTAATATCTTCCACGCCTTTTTCGAGCCCGGCTAGAACCTTGAGAATCATCATCCTGAACTCTAGATCTGACATATTACCAATGTCTGTATTGATTAGGTCCCTAGCCTTTGGTACTGCCTCTTGTTCTTTCTTTTGTGGTGAATTTTCCTGCCTTGTTATTTTGTGCAGATAAGAGTATATAAAGGAGCAAGTAAAATACTAAAATGTTGGCAACAACCCCAGGAAAATATGCTTTAAGCAAATGAGAAGAGATCTCAAATCGTGAGGGGGGAGAAAGTGGATAAAAAGAGGTTCAGAAAGACAAAAAAAAAAAAAAAGAAAGAAAGAAAGAAAAAATTAAAAAAAAAAAAAGAATAAAGAAAAAATATAAAAAAGAAAAAATATATATATTAGATAAACTAGTTAAAGAACATTAAAAAAGAAAAGGATAAAAGTTAAAAAAAAATTAGTAGGAGAAGAAGAAAAAAAAATTGAAAAAGAAAAAGAAAAAAATTAAATTAACTGCAAGGCTAAAGAATCTTGGGGAGAAAGACATGAGCTCCGTTCTTTGCTTTCTCCTCCTCTGGAATTCCGCTGCTCTCCTTGGTGTTGAAATTGCACTCCTCGTAAGTGAACTTGGTCCTGGCTGGATTTCTTGTTGATCTTCTGGGGGAGGGGCCTGTTGTAGTGATTCTCAAGTGTCTTTGCCCCAGGCGGAGTTGCACCGCCCTTACCAGGGGCTGGACTGAGTAATCCGCTCGGGTTTGCTTTCGGGAGCTTTTGTTCCCTGAGCGCTTTCCAAAGAGCTCCAGGGAACGGGAATGAAGATGGCGGCCTCCCAGTCTCTGGCCCGGAGGAGCCGAGAGCCCGTGGCCCCACTCCTCAGTGCGCCCTCAGAGAACAGCGCCCAATTTCTCCCCTCACCCTGGCCTCTGGCCGCGCTCTGAGCTGACCGAGCCTGCGACCGGTTCAAGGTAAACCTGAGCTTAGAGCTCACTCCTCGGCTCTGTCTCTGTAGCCGGCTTCCCCATTCTAATACCTGCAAGCTCTGCGACACTCAGACACCCCCTGATCCTTCTGTGACCCTGCAGGACCTGAGGCCACACTGCCCCCGCGTGGGCTTCACCCCGGTTTAGCCTCTGGAGCAATGTCCCTCAAGGGAACAGACTTTTACAAGTCCTGATTTTGTGCTCTTTTGCTCCGCCGCTTGCCAGGAGCTGGCCCCTCCCCCCGCGGTCTATCTTCCCGTCGCTTTGGATTCATTTCTCCGCCAGTCCTACCTTTCAGAAAGTGGTTGATTTTCTGTTTCTAGAATTGCTATTCTTCTTCTCTTTGATCTCCCATTAGATTTGTAGGTGTTTGCAATCTTTAGATAAGCTATCTAGATGATCTCCTGCTACCTGAAGTAGTCTCAGCCTGCTACTTCTCTGCCATCTTGACTCCTCCCTCCATTTGGTATATTTAAATCAAATTTCAGTGATTAGTGAATCTGTTGGAAGTACATTTTTGGGGGTGAAAATTATAATAATGCCTTTATTTAAATTCTAAATAGTACATAAAAATAAAATTATCATTTGACATTTAAAACAAAGACAAAACCCTTGGTCATTAAAGGAAATAAATTATAATAATTTATTATTATATTTGTCAATACCAACGAGTGCTTATGTACTGGCCTCAAATATAATGGGATACAGTTACTATTGATAAATAGTTTTGTCTTAGTTTCCTCCTACTGGCTTGATATATGGTAAATCAGAAGAAGATATTTATTGTGTGGATGAGAAAATTTACATTAACAAATATATTAACATTTATTATTATGTTTTGCTATCATATGTTATTATTCATCATTTGATTTCATGGCTTTTGTCTCCTGGATACTTTTTTTTTTTTTTTTCGTTTTCTTTTTCTCTTTTCCTCAAAGAGATCCCCTCCCTGTAGGACCACCTCTTGACATTGTAACATTGTTGTGTAATATACAGAACAACTCCCAGGGAAAAGTCTTCATAGTTTAAGGCTACAATCTGAATAACACATATTTTTAAAACTATGTTGAAAAAAAATAAACTACTTTGGAAAACTGTACCTCGTGCTTGGTTATGGGACTCAACATCTGAAAAAATGCAAGTACATATTTGAAAATTTGATTAAGTGTATGCCTATTAAGACTTTTGAACTAAAATAAAGGGTTACTGGGGCACCTAGGTGGCTCAGTTGGTTAAGCATCTGCCTCAGCTCAAGTCATGATCCCAGAACCCTGGGACTAAGTCCCATGTTGGGCTCCCTGATCAGCATGGAGACTGGTCTCACTCTCCTCTACCCCTTCCCTTGCTTATGCTCTCTTTCTCAAATAAATAAATCATATTAAATTAAATTAATTAAATTAAATTAAATTAAGATTTTTTTGTCATATCTATGTTTTAGGAGAATCATTTTTGGTAAGCAAATAAGTATTTGAAATAAATAGTTGGAACAAATAAATAATTTAGCTTATAAGTGACACAGTTAAATGAGATTTCAACTACGGGGAGATAAAGATTTGAATACTAATTATGTTATATATAATCTACCCATACTTTCTTTAGAATATTGACATCTCTCCTCCCTTACAAGAAAACAAAGATTGAAAACTCTTAACAAGAGTTTAGTATATTTATTTTTCCAACAAATTAGAGATGAAATGAGAGGCCATGGTTCTAGTTTTTATTAGACCTAGTTTTTAATAGATCTAGTTGCAGTGTACAAGAGTTTTATCAGAGTGAGTTTTTCAGATTTGGAAAAGAGATGACTTGTTTGTATATTACAGAGATATAGGGAAGTAATTTTCATGTAACTCAGACCTGCACATGGTATGATATTTTGCTACCTCCAACTGAAACCTGCAGACCCAAGGAAGAGTCTGCCAGGGACACACATTAGGAAATAGATGGAAAGCATGGATTTACTGATGGTAATTTAAATCTCTGGAGATCATTCAGTATAAATGGGAAGAATGGAACTTGAGGTAGGAAGAATGGAAAGTCCATATAAGATGTTATTCCAGTTTAAAATTCTTGCCCCTAAAGTAGTTCTATTATCAATTTCAAACACTTTTTTTTTTTTTTTTTTTTTTTGCTGCTATACACATTTTTTAAAAACAAAAATAAGCTCTCTGTGGATTTTTTTCTGGATTTGTTTTCAAACATTGGAAAAACAATAAGATTACTTGGTAATATGCTGTGACCTGCAAAGCTGCCTTGTGGCCATTTTTTTCAGATTCTGCCATCATCTCTCTCTGAGTAAATATTTTATGCCTTAAATATAATTAAACAATTCAAAACTGTACCAAGTAATCCAGTGAAACAGTTACTATTTTCATGCTCCCATTACTCAGAGGTTAATGCATTATTTTATTCATTTATTGAATACATATTTATAGAGCACTAGAAATCCACCACCTAGCTGTTTCAAGTCCTGGAAATGTGATGATGAACAAGTTAGATCTGATAATAGCAGGGAAAAATGGTAAGTAAGTTCTTACCAATAAACAGAAGCAGCTGATTTTCAAAAGTGATAATAGTGTTTCAAATAAAATAAAAAGGGATTATAGGAGAGCGACTTGGGGAAGAGAGGGTTTCCTTAAATAGAAAGGTAGTGGAGGAGTCCTGGAAAAAGATATATTTTAATTAGACCAGAATGGAAAAAAGCAGCTAGACATATAAACTTCCTTATATAGATTACATTTAGCAGAGGAAAAAACAGTTGAAAGAACTAAGATGAAATAAATTTGGATAATTATGGAAGAGAGAAAGGAAGGAACCTGGAGCTTCTGAGAACAGGCACATTCACAGATGTTGACAAGAGGTCTGGGATTGAAGGCTGGTCACCGATTCTCAGTGGAATGGTTCTGGGCATGCAAGTGTGGTTCAACACTCACAGATCAATCAACATGATAGATCACATTAATAAAAGAAAAGACAAGAATGATATGATCCTCTCAATTAATACATAAAAAGCATTTGACAAAGCACAGCATCCTTTCTTGACTAAAACTCTTCAAAGTGTAGGGCAAGAGGGAGCATACTTCAATATCATAAAAGCCATATCCAAAGAGCCCACAGTGAATATGATTGTAAATGGGGAAAAATCAAGAGCTTTCCTCCTATGGTCAGGAAAACAACAGGGATGCCCACTCTCACTACTGGTTTTCAACATAATACTGGAAGTCCTAGCCTCACCAATCAGACAACAAAAACAAATTAAAAAAAAAATTCAAATTGGCAAAGAAGAAGTTAAACTCTCATTCTTTACAGATTACATGACATTTTATGTGGAAAGTCCAAAAGACTCCACCCCAAAATTGGTAGAACTCATATAGCAATTCAGCAACATGGTAGGATACAACAATAAATGCATAGAAATCAGTTACATTTCTATACACTAACAATGTGACTGAAGAAAGAGAAATTAAGGAATTGATCCCATTTACAATTGCACCCAAAACCATAAGATACCTAGGAATAAACCTAACCAAAGTAGTAAAGGATATGTACTCTAGAAACTACAAAACACTTACAAAAGAAACTGAGAAGACATCAAAGAGAGGGAAAAACATTCCATGATCATAGATTGGAAGAACAAATGTTGTTAAAATGTCTATGCTACCCAGAGCAATCTACATATTCAATGCAATCCCTATCAAAACACCATCTATATTTTTCACAGAACTGGCACAAACAATCCTGAAATTTGTATGGAACCAAAAAATACCACAAATAGCCAGAGGAAAACAAAGAAAACCAAAGTTGGTGGCATCACAATCCCAGACTTTAAGCTGTTTTATGAAGCTATGATCATCAAGACGGTATGGTTCATATACACTATGGAGTATTATGCCTCCATCAGAAAGGATGAATACCCAACTTTTGTATCAAGATGGACGGGACTGGAAGAAATTATGCTGAGTGAAGTAAGTCAAGCAGAGAAAGTCAATTATCATATGGTTTCACTTATTTGTGGAGCATAACAAATAGCATGGAGGACAAGGGGAGATGGAGAGGAGAAGGGAGTTGAAGGAAATTGGAAGGGGAGGTGAACCATGAGAGACTATGGACTCTGAAAAACAACCTGAGGGTTTTGAAGGGGCGGGAGGTAGGAGGTTGGGGGAACCAGGTGGTGGATATTGGAGAAGGCACGGATTGCATGGAGCACTGGGTGTGGTGCAAAAATAATGAATACTGTTACTCTGAAAAGAAATAAAAAATTAAAAAAAAAAAAAGACAGTATGGTACTGACGCCTAAGCAGATGCATAGATCAATAGAACAGAATAGAGGCCCCAGTAATGGACCTTCAACTCTATGGTCAACTAATCTTCAAGAAAGCAGGATGGATATCCTATGGGAAAAAAACTCTCTTTAATAAGTTGTGCTGGGATAATTGGACAGCCACAAGCAGAAGAATGAAATGACCATTGTTTTATACCATAAACAAAAATAAACTCAAAATGTATGAAAAACCTAAATGTGAGACAGGAATCCATCAAAATCCTAGAGGAGAACACGGGCAGCAACCTTTTTGACCTTGGTCACAGCAACTTCTTGCAAGACACATCTCTAAAGGCAAGGGAAACAAAAGCAAAAATGAACTACTGGGACCTCATCAAGATAAAAAAATATTCTGCACAGAGAAGGCAACAATCAATAAAACTAAAAAGCAACCTATGGAATGGTAGAAGATATTTGCAAGTAACATATCAGATAAAGGGCTAGTATCCAAAATCTATAAAGAACTTACCAAACTCAACACCCAGAGAGCAAAGAATCTGGTCAAGAAATGGACAGAAGACATAAAAATAGTCAACAGACATGTGAAAAATATGCTCCACATCACTTGTCATCAGGGAAGTACAGATCAAAACCACAATGAGTAGTCAGAATGGCTAACATTAACAAAACAAGAAAGAACAAATGCTGGTGAGGATGTAGAGAAAAGGGAACACTCTTACACTTTTAGTGAGAATGCAAGCTGGTACAGCCACTCTGGAAAACAGTATGGAGATTTCTCAAGATGTTAAAAATACAGCTACCTTTCAATCCAGTAATTGCATTACTGAGTATTTACCCCAAATATATAGATGTAGTAAATGGAAGGGGAACCTGCACCCCAGTGTTCATAGCAGCAATGTCCACAAGAGTCAAACTGTGGAAGGAGCTGAGATGTCCTTCCACAGATAAATAGGTAAAGAAGACGTTCCTATATACAATGGAATATTACTCAGCCATCAGAAAGGATGAATACCTACTATTTAAACTGACATGGATGGAACTAGGGGGTATTATGCTAAGTGAAACAAGTTTATAAGATAAAGACAATTATCTTATCCACTCATATGTGGAATATAAGAAATAGTGCAGAGGATCATAGGGGAAAGGAGGGAAAACTGGATGGGAAGAAATCAGAGGGAGCCAAACCATGAGAAACTCTTGACTCTGAGAAACAAACTGAGGGTTGTGGAAAGGGAGGTGAGTGGGAGGATATGGCAATTGGGTGATGACATTAAGGAGGGCACATGATATGATGATCACTGGGTGTTATAAGCAACTGATGAATTATTGAACACTCCACCAAAATCTAATGATGTACCATATGTTGGGTAATTGACTTTAAACTAAAAAAATAAAATAAAAATAATGTAATAATGTAAAGACACTGGGCAGGAAGCTGGATACTCACTGAACCAGTTAGGTGGTAATTATAGAAGTTTAGGGAAGAATAAAGAGTATATTGGACCTAGGGTGGTGACAGAAGCATTGGGGTAAAGGATTATCCTTTGGAGATAAGATCAATAGTATTGCAATTAACTTGAGACTGAGAATGTCCTTTAGAAGAAGAAGGTCCAGCAAAGGAACTGAGAATGGGGATACTTCTAAAGAGATTATTGATATATATTTTGGATCCTTAGACCATATCAATGTACCTACATTGTACCTACAACAATGTGCCTACAACATATTAAATGGTAGTATGAATATTATATGAAACAGGAGCATTTCTAAACTGAAGGAAATATGAATTAATCATTCTTTCTGAATCTCTCCCATTCTCACTCCCCTCCTGCATGTGTGTGAAAGAAAGACAGAGAGAGGGAGAGACAGAAAGTGAGGGAATGAGGGAAGGAGGGAAGAAGGCAGAGAGAGAAAGACAGAAAGAACACTGCAATTCATTACAGGAATTAGTTTGTCTGGGAGTATATCATAAGTATCATATGCTAGTTATACAATGTTACTTAAGCTTTAATGTATCTCACTTGCCTTATCTGTTAAAGAAGGAACATGATAACAATTGCCTTCATAAAGTTATGTCAAGATAAAAAATGTGTTTAAAAAGATAAATGTGTTAATACATTTGAGCTTTAGGAAAAGTATCTGGCAGTTAGAATAATCAATAAATATAAACAATGTGATTATTATTATCATTGTATTTTCTTGCTGTTTTTCCTGTTCTACATAGAGTAAAAATTTATTAGACAATCAATATATATATATTTGATACATATTAAGTAATACATTCAATGTTCTTTTTTAAATTTAATACATATTCTTGAGGAAATATATGACAAAGAGTAACAAAAATCTTTATAGAATTTCAATAAATTTAAATGCATATTTTATGAATTATATAGTCCATGGAAAATCTGCATGTGAACACCACTTTTAACTAAATTATTCAACTCATATTAAAAATATTAGTCTCTGAAAAACAATCTGAGGGCTTTGATGTGGTGGGGGGTGGGAGGTTGGGGGAGCCAGGTGGTGGGTATTAGAGAGGGCACGGATTGTATGGAGCACTGGGTGTGGTACAAAAACAAGGAATACTGTTATGCTGAAAAAAAAATTAGTCTCAAAGCTTTATTGGTAAGCATTCTGGATAGTTGGACTTTCAGAAACGAAAATTGGACAAACTAACCCTGTGATATATTCTATACGAAAGCTAACTTTCTTGTACTTTGAGACACATTATTTTGACAAAATCTCACTGGCATGCCCTGGAATGATGGGTTGAAGAGCTCCTTTCATGCAGGTACTGCTTTATACATGCCAAATGATGCATGGTTCTCAAGTTCTTGTTTTCCATGTTTCTGAGAATACTTTTGCTTCTTTATGATTCCTCCTCCTTCTGCATCTGCACACTTCCCCATGAAATGCCCTTGTATATTTATGGTTTATATATTCTGAAGCCAACTCTTCCCTTTTCTCCACATTCTAATGATTAATAGGAGAATATTTTGCCAATGACCAAATGGACCAATGAGGAAAACAAATGAAGCTACTTTTATCATTTGTAGAAGCTTCTCAGAATTAATTTGACACCGATTAAGGATTCAGAAATATCTATATTTTACCAAAGCATAGGATAAAAATCATGGAGTATTAATGCTAAATGATCCCTGGAAATGCAAAACAAGGTGGATGGGATTAACGCTAGGTGGTGCAGTTCTTTAACAAAGAAACATTTTCATTGTCTGAATAATCAACATGGTCAAATTAATTGCACAGAGTTTTCTAGTTCAATGATTTGATTAAGTTTACATTGACAGGGACACCTGGGTGGCTCAATGGGTTAAGCCTCTGCCTTCAGCTCAGGTCATGATCTCAGAGTGCTAGGATCCAGCCCTGCATTGGTCTCTCTGCTCAGCAGGGAGCCTGCTCCCCCCCCCCCCCGCCCTTCTCTCTGCCTGCTGCTCTGCCTACTAGTGATCTCTCTCTCTCTCTGTGTCAAATAAATAAATAAAATCTTAAAAAAAAAAAAGTTTACATTGACAGCCCACTTTCACAAACTGCTATGGCCATTATTTTTAAATGTTGACAGTATTACCTAATTTTGCTTAAAAGACACAATGGGAGTATCATCTTTTTTTCCTGGCTATCATTTCCTTCACAGCTGCTTCTCTTCTTATATTTTTAAATAAGAACTTCACTCAAGCATACATTATTGTTAAAAATTCATCTGGATGAGTGAAATATATGATTATTAAGAATAGGCACTGATCATTCAAAACCTGTATGATAAAACCTGTGGTTATTTAGGGTAGGTGACTGTGGAGTTTTTGGCAGTTTCAAGCTCTTTGTTCAAACTGATGTCAGCTCTTAGTAAAGCCTCCATGGAATAATCAATAGTGATTTCACAAAACCTTTTTTTTTTTTTTATAATATGATGTCATAATTTCTCTAATGTTAGAAGATATAGCACATCACTAATAAGACAAAAAATATTGAACTAAAAACTTGTCTAAAATATCTAAGTCCTTAAAAAGAATGTTGTTTTATTAACAAATGTAAAATGAAGAGACAAAAGAGTTTATAATATAGAGAGAAATGGAGTAACAGTGGGTAGTTAAGAGGATAAAATAAAAAAGAAAAACAACCCAAAAAGTACATTGTTAAAAAATCTTAATAGAACCTGATGAAAACAAATACAAAGACTTTGAAAGTGAGCTTGGGAATATTAAGCAAGATCAACTATAAACGACAAAAGCAGATTTACCTCTTTCACTGCCTTTGAAACTAGTATTACTTGAGATGGCCAAGTATTTGTACCCAATTGCCTAAACAAGAATTGAACTAAAATGTCTTTAAAGTCCCATAAAGCTTGAAATTATATGAGCATTATACTTATAGCACATTCTATTATGTTGTTACATTATCTTCATATAAACTGTGTACAATGTAGGATCACCAAGCCAAACACTTTCTGTAAGTGTTAAATACATATTTTTGAATGAGTAAATAAATCGCTGTATTCATCACTTCCATTCTTGTTATATGAAAGGTAGTATTTTCTTGGTAATAGCAGTGAAGATCAGTTTTGCCTCTTTTCTATGCCAGTGTCAATGCTTCTTTACCCATTACCTGCAGATGTTCACTAACAAAACTTGCATTTGCATGCTGAGCTGCTGACCAAAATAAGAGTGGTAGAAGAATGTGCTCAACTCTGACATTTTCTCAACAAGGACATGATATTAACCTCCCACTCAATAAAATAGTTCCACCCAATTTCCCAGAATGAGTTCTTAATTTAATTGGTCATTTGAAGTGCACTTATGTATAAAGAGAGTATAGCCTTATATGAAAGGAGGAAATCACTTACAGATTAAAATTTTTAATGTCAAACAGAAATGGAAGAAGAATATTGATGGAACTAGTGAAGGTTAAGAAGAAAATATTACCTAAAGTAAAGATGGTTGAAAATCATCAGAAAAAATGTACAGAATTTAATGATAAATTTTTAATTGTATTCTTAAAAGATGAAGAGTAACATATTTAAATATTATAATATGTTAAATACTTGTAATAACTTCTGGGGAACAAAATTGCAAATAACTAGAATGTTTTTTAAGAGGTTAGAGGGGCATTGAGCATCTGTCTTTGGCTCAGGTCATGATCCCAGGGTTCTGGGAACAAGCCCCAACCTGAGCTTCCTGCTCAGCTGGAAACCTGCTTCTTCCCTTCCAATTCTCCTGCTTCTGTTCCTTCTCTTGCTGTGCCTCTCTCTCTCTCAAATAAATAAATAAAATATTTAAAAAAGAGAGAGAGAGAGTGGTTAGAGCCCCTTCTTTGGATAGAAATCATCCTGAGATGCTATAATGCAATTCCATCATCTATGTTCCTAGAAGAAAGCAAAACCAAATATTAGATCACAAAAATCTTTATCTATAGCAATACTTGAAAGCATTACTATTCATTTTACACATTGTATCAAGAAGTAGATTATATTCTCTCTAAATCTGATTCTAATTTATAGGTTGAGTGCCTGTGTATCAGAGAAAACTTTTTCTTCAAGATTTAAGGACTGATTTGAAAAAAACATCCTTTCCTTGTTATCATCTTGCACAAACTCTTGTCTTCTGATATCACATATTCATATTTTAACTTTTTCATATTAAAGATTGCATTTTAAAATAAAACTTGAAGTATGTGATTGCTTAAACTTACATTCCTCAAATTTTGAGTGAAATTAACTTATACTGCAACAACTATATATAGGCAAACTTTATTCTGTGTACTTGCCTGTTAATAATTTGAGAAAAAAACATGACAATTAAAGTTTACTTGGCAAACCAACAGAGACTCTTAATCGAAGAGGACAAGCTGAGGGAGGCTGAAGAGGAGCTGGGCAAGGATTGGACTAAATGGGGAATGGGCACTAATGGGGGCACTTAGATGAAGAACTGGGTGTTGCATGTAAGTGATGAACCACTAAGTACTACTCCGGAAACTAATATTACACTATATGTTAACTAAAATTTAAATAAAACCTTGAAACCTTAAAAAAATAAAGTCTTCTTTATCTACTTATTTCTTAAAAAATTGTATATGAAAACAAGAGTCTTGAGTTTATTCAATGTTTCCTTTAAATAAAGATACTGATTTAAAATGTTTAAAATTTAACTCAGTACCTAATACTTATTTATAAAGCTCAAATACTGCATGGATCAGCATGATAAAAAGTGAATTTTAAAAATAAACTCTCTGGAATAAAAGTTTTCAAGATGAAATTTCCTTTATCTAAGAAGTTTTTATTTATTTTTTTTGTCCAGAACAACTTTCTAAATCAAGTAATATAATTTTTTGAGAGTGCAACGTCACACTAAAACTCTTTTTATTATCATTGCACTGTTTTTTATTAAGAAAAAAGAAAAAAAAGTTTTACCCTGAAAAATAGTTTTGCTGACAACCTTGTTCCTGTTTTTTATTTCACTGCAGGATGGCTGCAGCTACTCTAGAAATATTCAGACTTCTCAAACCTGATTGCACAGACCACGTGTCTTTCCCTCCTTGTTTCCACACAGCTTTCCACATAAATACATAGCTCCTGATGATGTGGAAGACTCTTCTTCCCCAGAATAGATATGCAGCAATGCAGGGGAAGTGACAGGAAAGTCAGGTCCCCCATTGTTCACATAACACACCCTTTGGACTGTTTGCCTGCTAATGCTAGAACATAGAGTATTGTTTATAAAAGCATGACAGACACTTTGAATGTGTCCTAATTCATTCTGGTGATCTGGACAAATTAACTGATAGGAAAAACAGTACCTTATGACATTTTGGGGGACCTCCTAATTTAGCTCTATTTCTTTCTTCTTTTGGGTCTTCTTTTATTTGGTCCCTGAAGTCTTGGTCATTGTGCTTTTGCATAGTCGCTTTAATTTTTATAATAATTTATTTCCTTCATAAACTATTTTCTTGAATACATCAAATAAGAACTCATCAGAAACCACCCTGGAGTCCAATATATATAGAAATAGTAAAGCTTGGAACAGCCCCCGCCTATATTCAGGTAACTCCTGAGGGCATTTCTGGCCAAGCACTGATTTTTTTTTTTAACCCATCACCCTTTAACATTTTAATTGTTTAATTGTTTCTTGTTACTACACTGTGAACATGTCTACAAGAGAATTTTATGCTCTTTGTTTAGATTTGAATATCAGCATGATTGTGCTTTTTAAAATATTATGTATCCTGTTATTGAATACAGTATCAGGTAAAGAGTAGACATTGAATACATCTTGGCTGAATGACTACCTTTGTAAATGAGGAAAAATCAATTTGCATTCAAGATTTTAAAATATGCATCAGAATGTAAAATTACTATATACATATATATTAAAGTGCCAAATTATAAAATGCTTTTCTATTTTTAAACTTAAGAGAAAGTTGTCCACGTCTATGCTGTGGAGGGAAACAAGTCCTGAGATTCTACTGAATTCTGAATATATGACATATGTATGAATTCTGAATATATGGCACAGTTTTAACTTGTTTGCCTTTTTACCTGCTCAAATGATATAGGGTAAAATAACAAAGTGACTAGCAAGATATTCCTCTTAGATTGTGATCTTGGTTAAACCAGCTAACATTTCTGAGCCTCATTTTCTTAATCTGTAAAATAAGAATTATAATAACATATTTAAAATATTCACAATATTTCTGGGAGGATTATGTGAGAGGAGTCTTAAAATCTTTATAATCTCTAATATATTTTACAATTAAATTATATTATTGGTGGAAATTAAATCCATTAATAAATAATTATTATACCCTAACACCTATGTTATTCAAAATGTGAGCCTATAAGCTAACTGCATTAATATCACCTTGGAGGTTCTTAAAAATACAGAATCTTAGGTTATCCCTCAGGAATACTGACTCAGTTTTTAACAGCATTCCTGAGCAATTCAGGTAAATGTTAAAGGCTTGGAAATTCTGGTTTAAAATATGTTTGAAATTGGGGTGGTTGGGTAGATCAGTCAGTTAAGCTGACTTTTGATTTCAGCTCAGGTCATGATCTCAGGGTGATGGGATCAAGTCCCCCTGGGAGTCTGTTTGAGACTCTCTCCCTTTCCCTCTGCTACTTGCCCTGCTCATGCTCTCTCACTCCCTCAAAAAAATAAATCTTTAAAAATAAAAGTACAGGGGCGCCTGGGTGGCTCAGTGGTTTAAAGCCTCTGCCTTCGGCTCAGGTCATGGTCCCAGTGTCCTGGGATCGAGCCCCGCATCGGGCTCTCTGCTCAGCAGGGAACCTGCCTCCTCCTCTCTTTCTCTGCCTGCCTCTCTGCCTACTTGTGATCTCTATCTGTCAAATAAATAAATTAAAAAAAAATCTTTAAAAAAAAAAGTACAGAAAATATTTTTGAAATTGATAAAAATGGAGTGGGAATCACTGTTACACAATTTTTTGATAAAACACGTGTTCTTATTCAAGATAACAAATGCTTACACTTCATAATAGCTATATGAATATCTTTTAGCCTTTTGACAAAGAAAGGGTGGATGTTCCCTTCTAATTTGAGCTTAAAAGCACAATGTATTTCCTATCCTGTTTCAGAGATGCTATAGAATGTGCAGGAAAGAGGGACTCATTTCTCAAGGTAGTGCTTCTTGATACGAACATTCAAAGAATACTCTTGGAGGAGGTGAATTGGATTAAATATATTTGTGAGGCTTTTTCTCCCCTCTATCAGATTCCTATTTTGACTGCCTCCAATAGCTGGTTTTTTGGGGACTATTATATTTAGTTGTCTGTCTCCCTCTTTAAATCTTATTTTTTTCTCAGACTCTTGGCAGTTTGTGAAGTTTCAGTAATGGGAAGAAAGTCAAAGCTTAGCAAGTCTGAGTCAGGGAATTATAAAAGCTCCAAAGAACAAAATAATGATGAGGATGCATACTTTTTTTTTTTTTTTTTTTTTTTTTTTGTGGCAAAACTCCTTTACAGCTTTCTCTTATCCCAGTTGCAGTTTGAAACCTATAATCTAGGTGCATAAGCAAGGACACAGATGATCTTCTTTGTAAATGGTGTTGAGTTCCAGGTATTTTACAGAATGCTTTTAGGGCAGAAAGATGAATTTGTGTAGGTCTAGCAGCTCATGAAAAACATTTAAACTTATAGCAGTTTCCATTACAAATATTATTTTAAATGTAGTAATTAATCAAGGGGCAGGATTTTGCCTGAATGTGGTACAACTCAAAGCAGTAAAGCTAAGGGACACTCAGGCGGTGCAGTCAGTTAAGCATCTGACTATCTTATCCATTTAGCAAATACTTATTCAGTGAGTCATGAGTCTCCACACTGGGCATATTGTGTTGAGTGAAGTAGATGGGGTAGTCACCCTATAAATATCAATTGAAAGCAAAGAGGGTACCTGGATGGCTCAGTCAGTTAAGCACCTATGTTTGCTCAGGTCATGATCCTGAAATCCTGGATCTAGACCCACATCGGACTCCCTGCTCAACAGAGAATCTGCTTCTCCTTCCCCCACAGCTCATGCTCTGTCTCTCTCAAATAAATACATAGAATCTTTAAAATAAAATTTGAATACAAAAATTTAAATGCAATTATTTGGTAATACAAACTTGTTAAGTGATCTAATATGTTTCATATAACCATGTAATAAGAAAGCTTACCAAGAAGTTCTCATTATATTAACATTTTAATATCACTGAGTAAGTGAGATATTTAGAAGTTCTCATAAATGGTGGGGAGTAATGACAGCTGTAGATATAACATATGGAAAGATTAAACTGGGAGGTTGACAAAAAGCCTTCAGTAGTAACTGTCAGAAAATTAGCAGAAAATATACCAACCGTTTGAAGAAATCAGATGAATGATTTCTTACCATCAACATCATCACTAGGAGAAGAGTCCACAAAAAATAAGAATAACCAAAAAGATATACTCGTTTGAACTATGTTTAAAAAAAAACAAAAAACAAAAAAAACCTATATAGCACATGGAAAAAAAAAAGAAAAAAATTGTCACAGAAATTAGAAAAATCAGTTTGCACTGTGGGAGTTCATCCAATAATTGTAATAAAATAATTATAATAAACTAAATGTTGAATACCTACTATTTATTGATACAGTATTAAGACCTATATGTATATTTCTGATTTTAATTAAAGCATCCTGTTCTATGCATTAATTTTTATACAAAAAATCAATTATGCATTACCTTTTTAACTAAACAGTCTTTTCTTGAATTGATTTTTAAAACTTATTAAATAATCAGCTGTATTTATTGGAATAACAGGAGTTATGAATGGCCTCTAGAATTTTAATTACATATTACACATACCTATGTCCTTTTCCATATTTAATTAGATATTAAAAAAGTAAAATTATTTTTGATCCTGCTAATTATAATGCCTAATTCAGTCATTTCAATACTCTATCACTATGTGTTGAGTAAAATTCTCATTTCTGACCAGTTTTCTCAGTTAAATAACTAGCCAGAGGAGATTCCAGCAGTCACCAATACAGCAATATCATCTAAAATTACAATATATAGAAAATAGAAATAGATATATGTATTCTTATAGCTTTTCCTAATCTTATATGTATACCTATCTATATCTCATTCTCTAGTCACATCATCTGTACTTTTTATATGTATCTTTCCAGGAGTTTTTAATGAATGGATGTCAATGTTATTACATATATACATACATAAAATGTGTCTTTTTATCAAAATAAAATTTAAAATTTTATTTTTTGATTTTAACAGATTATTTTGAATATGCTTAATATAAAAAAATATATAATAGTGCTGTTGAACCATAATTTATTTGAAGATTCTCATTTACTTATTTTCTGACTTTTTAACTTTCCAAATAATACTGGTATGAAAATTTCTCTTCACAATAACTGAAATAGGGAAATGATATGTGAATACTTCAAAGGGATAAATACCTACTGAGTAATGGCAGCTCAGTAGATTTTAATGTAATTGTGCTAGATATGACAATGTTGAAATTTTCTTGAGAGTCTTAAAATTTTCCTTCCTAACCTATAAGAATAATCAATACTAAGTATCATCAATATTTACATTTTGTTAAATTGAAGTCATTTAGATATTAATTTATATTGCTTTGACTGTTAGTCTATTTTATTAAAGATTAATTTTATTTATTTGAGAGAGACAGAGAGAAAAAGAAAGAGAGATCACACAAGCAGGGGGGAGAGGCAGAAAGAGAGGGACAAACAGACTCCTCACCAAACATGGAGCCCAACATGGGGCTCCATCCCATGACCCTAGGATCATGACCTGAGCAGAAGGAAGATGCTCAGTTTACTAAGCCACCCAGTTGCCCCTTGATTGTTAGTCTAAACAATACCATCCAGAACTTTTAAAAATCATTATCCTAGAATTTAAAAATGGCATTTCTTTATGAGTTTTTATTCCATATAAAACTATCTTCTCAGTGTATAGCATAAGTGAAGGAGTCTAAATGAAATTTGTAACTAATGATATTTAAGAAATGTAATCATGAACAGTAGCAATATCCAAAGATTTGTAGTAATGAAGTTAAATTTAAAATAACATTTAATTATATTTTTCCTCAAATTTGAAAAAAGTAACGAACCACTTTGTTTCATTTTATATGATTAGTAGATGATAATCCTGATGCTGATGATAATTATACATTAAAGACCCCTTGAGAACTTAAGGTCTTTTTGCCAGTTTGACCTTTGCAGGAAATACAAGTGGTAAGACTCTTTGTCTTTTAATCTGTCTTGACTTGGAATTTTTTTTTCAGATAACTATCTCCTAAATCCAATCCAAAGATTTTGGGAAGTCTCTGAAAGTTAAATAAGACATTAAATCTAGATCTTATAAAGCCAGCAATGAAGAAACTAAAGAACATTTTTTTTGTAAAATTACAATGATAATTTCATTAAAACAATCAGCCAATGTTTTAAAGGCAAATGTTACCTTTTTTTTTTTTTTTAAGATTTTATTTATTTACTTGTCAGAGACAAGTAGCACAGCAGAGAATGGTAGAAGCAGGGTCCCTGCTGAGCAAGGAGCCTAATGTGGGACCTGATCCCAGGATTTTGGTACCATGACCTGAGCCAAAGGCAGATGTTTAACCAACTGAGCCACCCAGGCATCCTGAAAATGTTACTTTTCAAGTGACCCCCCCCCCAAAAAAAAAAAAATATATATATATATATATTTTACATCTATCTATCTATCTATCTGCAGTCTTCCCATTATTTTTCAATGTATTAAGCACATATTCATATATGGGGTGTTAGGCTTGGTATAGTAATTTATATCATGAAGTATAAGCTAGTCTCAGGCTTCAGAAAGCATACAAGTTAGTAAAAAATACCCCAGGACGCCTGGGTGGCTCAGTTGGTTAAGCGACTGCCTTCAGCTCACGTCATGATCCTGGAGTCATGGGATTGAGTCCCGCATCAGGCTCACTGCTCGTCAGGGAGTCTGCTTCTCCCTCTGACCCTCCCCCTTGTCATGTTTTCTCTCTCATTCTCTCTCTCTCAAATAAATAAATAAGATCTTTTTTAAAAAGTTAGTAAACAAAATTGATAGTGATATATATATGTATATCTACTTATCTATCTATATTTATCTATTTAATTTCATCAACACCATATGAGGGTTACAAACTCTTTGTTTTGCAAGAGGAGACTGGTAGCAGTCATTTCTAAGGAGAATGAATAGAGATTTCTTCATGAATTTAATCCTTTAAGAAAGGTTGGATTTTTTTTTTTTTAAGATTTTATTTATTTATTTCACAGAGAGAGATCACAAGCAGGCAGAGAGGCAGAC
The DNA here is from genome assembly GCF_010015895.1 of Lontra canadensis. Taxonomy (NCBI): domain Eukaryota; kingdom Metazoa; phylum Chordata; class Mammalia; order Carnivora; family Mustelidae; genus Lontra; species Lontra canadensis. The sequence continues at coordinate 9,323,716 of NW_022631021.1, read as the reverse complement.
AGAGAGAGAGACAGAGGAGGAAGCAGTTTCTCCGCTGAGCAGAGATCCCGATGCGGGACTCAATCCCAGGACCCTGAGATCATGACCTGAGCCGAAGGCAGAGGCTTAACCCACTGAGCCACCCAGGGGCCCCGAAAGGTTGGATTTTTAACAGATAGATGGATCTGCATTTTATTTTATTTTTTTTTTTAATTTTATTTTTTATAAACATATATTTTTTTCCCCAGGGGTACCGGTCTGTGAATCGCCAGGTTTACACACTTCACAGCACTCACCATAGCACATACCCTCCCCAATGTCCATAACCCCACCCCCCCTCTCCCAACCCCCCTCCCCCCAGCAACCCTCTGTTTGTTTTGTGAGATTAAGAGTCACTTATGGTTTATCTCCCTCCCAATCCCATCTTGCTTCATTTACTCTTCTCCTACCCCCTTAACCCCCCATGTTGCATCTCCTCTCCCTGA
>NW_022631021.1:9209118-9318252 GCF_010015895.1 Lontra canadensis | reverse complement strand
GGAATGATCCCAATCTTTTGATACCGGTTGAGACCTGATTTAGGACCAAGGATGTGATCTATTCTGGTATATGTTCCATGTGCACTAGAGAAGAATGTGTATTCTGTTGCTTTGGGATGAAATGTTCTGAATATATCTGTTATATCCATCTGGTCCAGTGTGTCATTTAAGGCCTTTATTTCCTTGTTGATCTTTTGCTTGGATGATCTGTCCATTTCAGTGAGGGGAGTGTTAAAGTCCCCTACTATTATTGTATTATTGTCGATGTGTTTCTTTGATTTTGTTATTAATTGGTTTATATAGTTGGCTGCTCCCACGTTAGGGGCATAGGTATTTAAAATTGTTAGATCTTCTTGTTGGACAGATCCTTTGAGTATGATATAGTGTCCTTCCTCATCTCTTATTATAGTCTTTGGCTTAAAATCTAATTGATCTGATATAAGGATTGCCACTCCTGCTTTCTTCTGATGTCCATTAGCATGGTAAATTCTTTTCCACCCCCTCACTTTAAATCTGAAGGTGTCTTCGGGTTTAAAATGAGTTTCTTGTAGGCAACATATAGATGGGTTTTGGTTTTTTATCCATTCTGATACCCTGTGTCTTTTGATTGGGGCATTTAGCCCATTAACATTCAGGGTAAACTATTGAGAGCTATGAATTTAGTGCCATTGTATTGCCTATAAGGTGACTGTTATTGTATTTTGTTTCTGTTCCTTTCTGATCTACTACTTTTAGGCTCTCTCTTTGCTTAGAGGACCCCTTTCAATATTTCCTGTAGAGCTGGTTTGGTGTTTGCAAATTCTTTCAGTTTTTGTTTGTCCTGGAAGCTTTTTATCTCTCCTTCTATATTCAATGATAGCCTAGCTGGATATAATATTCTTGGCTGCATGTTTTTCTCGTTTAGTGCTCTGAATATATCATGCCAGCTCTTTCTGGCCTTCCAGGTCTCTGTGGATAAGTCTGCTGCCAATCTAATATGTTTACCATTGTATGTTACAGCCTTCTTTTCCCCGGGCTGCTTTCAGGATTTTCTCTTTGTCACTAAGACTTGTAAATTTTACTATTAGGTGACGGGGTGTGGACCTATTCTTATTGATTTTGAGGGGGGTTCTCTGAGCCTCCTGGATTTTGATGCTTGTTCCCTTTGCCATATTGGGGAAATTCTCTCCAATAATTCTCTCCAATATACCTTCTGCTGCCCTCTCTCTTTCTTCTTCTTCTGGAATCCCAATTATTCTAATATCGTTTCGTCTTATGGTGTCACTTATCTCTCGAATTCTGCCCTCGTGGTCCAGTAGCTGTTTGTCCCTCTTTTGCTCAGCTTCTTTATTCTCTGTCATTTGGTCTTCTATATCGCTAATTCTTTCTTCTGCCTCATTTATCCTAGCAGTGAGAGCCTCCATTTTGGATTGCACCTCATTAATAGCTTTTTTTATTTCAACTTGGTTCGATTTTAGTTCTTTTATTTCTCCAGAAAGGGCTTTTATATCTCCCGAGAGGGTTTCTCTAATATCTTCCATGCCTTTTTCGAGCCCAGCTAGAACCTTGAGAATCGTCATTCTGAATTCTAGATCTGACATATTACCAATGTCTGTATTGATTAGGTCCCTAGCCTTTGGTACTGCCTCTTGTTCTTTCTTTTGTGGTGAATTTTCCTGCCTTGTTATTTTGTGCAGATAAGAGTATATAAAGGAGCAAGTAAAATACTAAAATGTTGGCAACAACCCCAGGAAAATATGCTTTAGCCAAATCAGAAGAGATCCCAAATCATGAGGGGGGGTAAGGGGATAAAAAGAGGTTCAGAAAGAAAAAAAAAAAAAGGAAAAAGAAATAAGAAACAAAAAAAGAAAACCAATAATGAAAAAATATGAAAAGGAAAAAAATATATATATATTAGATAAACTAGTTAAAAAACATTAAAAAACAAAAGGGTAAAAGTTAAAAAATTTAGCAGAAGAAGAGAAAAAAATTGAAAAAGAGAAAAAAATATTAACTGCATGGCTAAAGAATCATGGGGAGAAAGCCATGAGTACCGTGCTTTGCTTTCTCCTCCTCTGGAATTCCGCTGCTCTCCTTGGTATTGAAACTGCACTCCTCGTAAGTGAACTTGGTCCTGGCTGGGTTTCTTGTTGATCTTCTGGGGGAGGGGCCTGTTGTAGTGATTCTCAAGTGTCTTTGCCCCAGGCGGAGTTGCACCACCCTTACCAGGGGCCGGGCTGAGTAATCTGCTCGGTTTGCTTTCGGGAGCTTTTGTTCCCTGAGCGCTTTCTGTAGAGTTCTGGAGGACGGGAATGAAGATGGCAGCCTCCCAGTCTCTGGCCCGGAGGAGCCGAGAGCCCGGGGCCCCACTCCTCAGTGCGCCCTCAGAGAACAGCGCCCAATTACTCCCGTCACCCTGTCTCCGGCCTCGCTCCGAGCTGACCGAGCCTGCGACCGGTTCAAGGTAACCCCGAGCTAAGAGTCACTCTTCGGCTCTGTCTCTGTAGCCTGCTTCCCTGTTCTAATACCTGCAAGCTCTGCGACACTCAGACACTCCCGATCCTTCTGTGACCCTGCGGGACCTGAGGCCACACTGACCCCACGTGGGCTTCACCCCAGTTTAGCCTCTGGAGCGATGTCCCTCAGTGGATCAGACTTTTAAAAGTCCTGATTTTGTGCTCCGTTGCTCCGCCGCTTGCCGGGAGCCGGCCCCTCCCCCCGCGGTCTATCTTCCCGTCGCTTTGGATTCACTTCTCCGCCAGTCCTACCTTTCAGAAAGTGGTTGATTTTCTGTTTCTAGAATTGCTGTTCTTCTTCTCTTCGATCTCCCATTGGATTTGTAGGTGTTTCCAATCTTTAGATAAGCTATCTAGCTGATCTCCCGCAACCTGAAGTAGTCTCAGCCTACTACTTCTCCGCCATCTTGACTCCTCCCTGGATCTGCATTTTAAACCCAAAAAGGGCCATGGACAAAGACTAATAGCACTGATATGTTCCTGTATGTTTATTGTTTATGAAATTGACTGAGGACCTTTGAAGATAATAGATATTTAGTAACAGGAAAGAAACAAGAACACAATTTAACTTTGTTTTACAGAAATATGTAGGAAAGAGTAGAAGGAAGATGATATACCATTTACCTTGTTTTTTTGAAGGCCAAGACAGAAACTAAGATTGTTGAAATGAATCAGTATGATTTTAAGAAATACACTGGAGGAGAAGACATTACCTACTGCAAAAAACAAGAAGAGCAGGGGTAAAATTACCATCATGAACATAGTCTAGATAAAACTAAAAAAAAAACCCAGAATTTACATATAATTAACACAATATTAATTTCAGGTATACAACATAATAATCCAATATTTGTATATATGCAAAATGATCACCACAGTAAGTCTAGTTAATATCCATAACCATAAATTGTTACCAATGACTTTTCATTGCAATCCCTATAATAACTGTAATTTATACCTGACTTAACATTTGGTGTATATTTTTTCCCATATTGTTACTATCTGTCCTTGTACATTAGTCTTTTTCACAAAGTCTATAAACACTCTGAGGTTAGAATTATGTAGCTTACTTTTTCTAGATTCCCTATTGTTGTTATCACAATTCTGAGGCTGCATTAGATGAATTCCAACCTTTGGGTAGGAGATTTGAATAATTTACTTCAGTTCATTTATACCCTACAAAGTAACACTAACAATGGTGACATCAAATGCTCAGTAAACTTGATACTTGATGATCGATCTCATAACACACATTCCATTTTTTTCACGACAATAAATGTCAAAGAAATTTTAAATCCAAAATATATTCCTTTTGACATTTTATAAATGTAAGTGAAAATGAAAAATAGATATAGATATTGTTGACATTTCTATTAAAGAGGTACTCTTTATAAAGGTGCTGCTTTCAAATCTTTAAAATAGGCTCACCATGTGCTGTAATTCAGAATGCTTTAGTCCTCCTTCATGATATGATATTACAGGTAGTTGTTTAAGTTGCTGTTGTTTCTACATTTATTTCAAAGTTACAGTTTATGACTTAATAGGGAGCATATTAGAAATAAAAGCTAATGGTATCTCTTCCAGAGAATTATTTTTCTTGACATGGCTTATATTTATTTATATATATATACAATAAGTCACTTCAGTAATACAGATTTCCATGTACGGTTAGATGGTTTAATGATGTCTGGTTTTTAATTATGTACATAATATTAAACATCAAAGAAAAGTATGAACCTTGTAAAAGATGGAGTTGTATACCATAATAATGTCCAAAATAGTTTTCAGACCATTTCATCATGTAAATTATTAAGGAATCAATTATACTTATTTTAAATTATGTTGTATTTTTATTATGATTTTTTTAGACCTTTACTAAAAATGATTTAGAAATGGTATCATTTTCCTCTAAATGCCACATAAAACATCAATTATAGGTATTGATATTACACATTAATTTTTAAACTGGGGCATTTCAATTCAACATTTATAGATTTTTCTTTTTAAGTAATATATATATATATAATATTTGAATATTCATATGTGTAACTATGAAAAATGTCCAATTTTTACAAAGAAAAAAGTTATACTTCATGTAATCAACAAATGCTTTTCAACTCTTTAGTGGCTGGTTTCAGTCTTACATCTCATCTCCTAAAAGACAGTTGGAACTCATATTGGCAGGCTTTGTAGCATGGTGTTAAGAGCTCATGATTTGGATTCAGACTGCTAAGAACTGAAGTCCAAAACACTCCAACTGTGATCCTAGGCAATTTATTCACTCTTTCTCTGTATTTAGGTTTCTCCTTTACAGAATAAAAATAATGATAGTAGCTACACTGGTGATATGCTTATTTTTTTTAATGATCTAGCAAATATTTAACAAATACTTGTTATTGTATTTATTTGGATTTTTAAATTTTCAATAAGCTTTAATATTTGATCAAAAAATAACGTGTCATTCATAACTTCGACTTATGGACCACATCCTTATGAACTGATATTTAATGAGAAAACTAATTATTTTAGAACATATAGAGTTTTATCACATTGACATTTCCATGACCTATTTACATGCTCGTAAATTTTACTTGACCTTATTGCTAAAAATTTTTCTAGGAAAAAGTAAATTTATTTTTTCTTTGTTGTAACTGTTTCATATAAATTAAATGTAGTTGCTTCTTTAGTAAACATAATTTTTTTCAAAAACTATTTAATAATAACTCCAAATAGATATAATCACTAAAGCAAAACTACTATTCAAAGGTATCCTGACCAAATCATTATGACCAGTGTAGATACTTTTCCTATTTTTTTATAACTAGCAATAATTATAATCAAGAAGTCTAGACATTTTTATAAATGCTAACAGAAGTGCTCACTTAAAAAACGCATGGCATCTGAAGATTTATGAATACATGTGTACACCCAAAAGGTAGTTTGGTCTGAAATAGATGACACTTAACTACTTCCTGTTAGAAGTAAGAAAATGTGTTAATTGCATTTAATATAGTTTATTACAAGTAGTCAACACAGGCCATCTGTCCACACAGCTGCCTCTTGGTGGTTTCAGCAAAGTGAGTATATGTATTTTAAGGGGAAGCACAATTGAAAAAGTAAAATAGCCCACATTGATTGACTTTGTATTACATGACTACATGCTAATCCCCCCCCCCAAGTAAATACAATGTAAACCAGATTTTCTCTTGGGGTAAGAAGTGGCTTTATTAGGAATTCGTCTTGATAAACTACTTGATTGAGAAATAATTGTGAGGGTTTGCATTGACTAAATACAAAATTTTTTTAAAATCTTAAGCTACTTTGCTTAATATATATAAGTAGTAATGTGGGTCTGGGGTTGAGGAGAGGGGAGAGAAGCAGGGAGAGAGGGACCAGAGGAGAATGAGACAACATGACAGGGACCTAGAAATTGTGCTGGGGAAATGAGTGGAGTACTATACCCTACCCTACACCCTCCCACATCCGCCATAATAGTCATCTTTTATTGGGTGTTAATTCTCAATCAGAATATGATATGATTCATAGATGAGAGGCAAAAGTCAAGGTCAAGAATGCAGAATGTGCCTCCACACTGGGCCCTCTTCAGTGGCACTTGAGTAGCTGCTCATGTCTCCTTGTAAGAATGACCTTAGTTGATAGGCCCTTCAAGGGCCAGCACCATATGAAATCGCAGCGATACCCACTTTCTTCACTTTGACATACTTGTAATACCGGTAGCAACCTTTCTGAAACACTCTAGTGATGATTTTGGGATGAACTCTCACATCACCATCCAGCTTGGCAGTTCTCCTAGTCTGACATTCAAGAGCTTCTCCTCCACTGGCACAGATGATGTCACCTTAGAGCCCTGGGTGTCCACTATGCCAGCCACAGGAGAACTTGAGTTGGGGTACTTTCTAAGAACAAAAATGTGAACCATGCAATCAGTCATTAGCATTCTGTGATGTATTCCAAGTCATTTAAAATCTAGTAAATTCTACTAGTAATCCAAAAAATGGTCATGTATAAAAGAAATTGTCCTGTATGAAAGACATGAATATTATGTTTTTGTTTGGTAAAGATTAGAGACAATGCTCTATTGATTTGATGGTTGGGTTCAGGTAAGCATCAAAGGGGAAAGCTTTGGGTGATGGAATCAAACATGAGCTGGACAAACTTGGGTGAAAAACTTTTAGAAATATAGAAGTTCAATCCTGTTATGGCCCTCTAATTTCACAGATACCTTGAGATGAGGATGAAACTCTCCTCAAGCAGATGAACCTTAACTAATTATAATTGAACTTAATATAATTAATTTTATTGTAATTAGCATATGCTTATTTTATGGGAGTAGTGGCCTCAGCAGGTAACTCAGTTGTGTTGCTTTGTAAAGAATGACACTAAAAGATAAGTTCATTAATTTCAGTCAAAATATAATGAGTGCTTTCCTATGCCAGATGATTTTTAAGTCGCTGTATATATCACAGTGAATAAAAGAAACAGAAATCCTTGCCCACGTGATGATTACATTCTAATGGAGAGAAGCGCCAAAGAAAAAAAATATATGAGTCAAATATGCAGTATGTTAGTTGATAATAAGTTCTATGAAGTAAATAAAGCTGGCAAGGGAGTATTAGTGAGAGGGCACAATTTTAATTTGAACAAAGACCAAAGGAAATGAAAGCACAAATCACAGAGAGCTCTGTCTAGAGTCCTAGAGGAACAAATGTGTAAAGACTCTGAGGCTCTATTTGACCTGGCTGTTCAAGAAAGAACAGAGAGATCTGGAATCACAAATTATGATAAGGCTTTGATGTCAATTTTCTCTTGATGGAAATATCACCAAATTTGTAAACATTACCCTAACTAATCAATGTAGATTTGTTTCTTATTTCTTTTTTTTAAATTTATTTCATAAACAGAAATATCTGATAGTATTTCAAATTGTTCTGTCTGAAATATTTATAACCTCTAACTTATACAAACTCACATACTACCCTGGAATGTTATTTCAATATTACTCTTTTTATCCCTACTCTATTAGCAAAGTAACTAGGTATTATTTTAGATTTCTGTGTTATTTGATGCCATGGTTAGACAGGAGGGTGAACCAGGATGTTTTCCTGGAGCTCTTTATTCTCTTTTTTCAGAATAAAACTAATAGGGTGTCAGAAGTACCAGAGAAAAGAAACAGGAAATATCTTATAAAATATATATGCATTCATTTCCTCATTTTAAAGTATTTAATGAGAAACTGCTATATGCCAGCTGTGTGTTAAGCACTGGAATTATGGTACTATAAATGGACATTTTATTCTTAAGAAGATGGCAGAAAATTCATGTGGTATGCAAATCATATAAAGAAATCTGAAAACAAACAAAACAAACAAACATACATGTTTTATGGAAGCATGTTGTGGCAAGGGACTCCTCTTGTCTTAGAGATCAGAGAAAGCCTCACAAAATAGAATATTTTAAAACTCTTTTATGGGAAGTATTATTTTGGTCAAAGATAGAGTGATTGAAGATACCAAATGATACTGATAATGGCAGAATTTCCAGTTATAAATATTGGCCACAAGATTGGGCAAAGTGGATACAATATCCTGTACACACGGTCTGGGCACAGTGGTAAAAATGCAGATTAGGGTTCATAAGAGAATGAGGGAGAGGAAGTGGAGACCAGACACCTAAACCAACATCTGCTGACAACCCCTTTAAGGAACTTTGTGATGGGTGGTGAAGAAAGATGAGGCAGGCAGTGAAGGTGGTATTAAAAGTGATTTTTTAATAAGATTGAAATTATACGTTTCTATGTTTATAACCACTTTTTAAAATTTCTGCTAGAACATAAAGCTGACATGAATCACCCAGTGGATTTCCTTTCATAGGGGGAGGGGAAATGATTTAATATGGAGATGAAAGAGTTGTCCTTCGATAATGGCAATAACTATTCATCCAGAAGGCACAGTATGTGTTTCCCATGCAAGGAGATTCATATACTCAGGAGATAAAGAATTTCTCTTCTCATGTCTTTACTTTTCTCAGGGGGTGAGGGAGCAGGATACCAATTAACTGGCAGATTAGAAGGAGGTCTTGGTGATTTAAGGAGAGAGAGTACATGAAATAGCAGCTGAATTGAATGGTCTCCTTGATGATAATGGTCATTAATTTAAATTAAAACCTTCAGGCAGCCATGTTCAGGAACTGGGTTTGCAGGCAGGGTATGAGTGGGTTTAGGTTAAAGTGAATGTTGGAGTTTCATCGGGTGCATATGATGAAAGGAGAGAGTGGCAGAGAAGTTGAGAATGTACACAAGGGAGTAGGTAAATGATGGAATATAGAATTTAACCTGTGTGAATGGAGGGGTAAGGACATCAGAGGCTCTAGACATACAAATGTAGCTGGGTCAATCGATAAAACATGCCAGTGGTGTCCAAGAGTTATTAGAGATGGGATGGTAAAAAGAGTGAGCTGGAAAGATAGAGGTGATGTCCAGAGGGTCATGTTGATATTGTGACTATAGTAGCCGGATATTGATATTGACAAGGGTAGATAATGAGCAAGGGATTAGGTAATGGTCATGGGAGGAGAAGGAGTGAAGGAACTGGGAAGCCAGAGTATCAGATACATTATCTACCTTGACTTGGAAATTATTATGACTTAGCAGAGAACTATTGTTGCAGAAAGTTTAGGGCGCCTGGGTGGCTCAATCAGTTAAGTGTCTGCCTTCGGCTCAGGTCATGATCCCAGGGTCCTGGGATCAAGTGCTCATCAGGCTTCCTGCTCAGCAAGGTGTCTGCTTCTCCCTCTGCTCCTCCTCATGCTCTCTCTCTCTCTCTCTCTCTCTCAGAAAAATAAATAAATAAAATCTTAAAAAATAATGTTGCAGAAATATTAAATGTTTCTGCCACAATCCACATCCAGTGCCATGTCTGTGGGCCAAAGTTATCGCACATTTAAAATTTGAGAATTGGGGTGTCTGAGGAGTGGCTTAGTTGATGAAGTGTACGGTTTTGACTCAGGTCATGATCTCAAGCTATCAAGGGTCCTGCTATCAAGCCGCTTTAAGGCTCTGTGCTCAGAACAGCCGCTGTCTATCCCTCTTCCTCCCCATTACTCTTCGTGCTCCAACCCCACCCTCCAGCACACACCCACACTCTCTTTTTTCCAAATGAATAAATAAAATCTTTAAAAATATAAAATAAAATAAAATTTGAGAGTCATTTTAGATCATTTTGTCTCCAAAATTGCTAAAATCTGAGGTGGCCAAGAGGCGTTTCAGGGACATGCGTCTCAGTAGGTGTGACACAGTCTCACTCCTCATACATAAACAGAAGTTTTCCTTAGTGAATGTTCAGGAAATCACATGATTAGCAGTTTTCCTCCAGTAAATTGATGGGCATTTCTAATTTATTAAACCCTTGGCCTCTGACTCTGGCTTTGTTTCACCCAGCTGGAGTTCAGCATTTCTTTAAAGTGTATTAATTCTCACCACTGACAGAACAGGCAAGAGGACCCAGTGGCATATTCTGAGCAGCCAGGGAATGGCCTGGTGACCCCATCTGGCAGATAGATAGAGGCCTAAATTTAGGATGCCACCATGTCTTGAGGAGCCATCAGTAATTTTCTAAACTTTTCAAATGTTCATTTTATAAGAGCTGTGATAATCTGTGAACTTCGCATTATTGGAGAAATGCAGCATTTAAAGTAACTCATGTCATCTTTAACATCCAGTGTGTTTAGACCTCTGAAGTAGGAAATAATTTTATTCTACTGTTTATATTTATATATGAGAAATGCATTACTGAGAAATCTTACTTAGTAAAAGCTTATATTAGTTTACTAGAGTCCTGTATATTGTGTGGTATTAACAAATTACAAACAAATGGGCTTCACACTCATTCTCCAGTCTGAGGATAATATGAAGCTAGTTCAAGTTTCTTCATATTATTTACCCATCATGTCCTAAGGGCTATTTCCCTCATTCGTCATCTAGACAGTGGGATTAAAAAAAAAAATAATAAAATAAAACCAGAGTAAAAACCAGGAGATAACTTTGTGCATAATTGCTATGCCTACTCCTGGATGATTTTTTTTTTTTTTTGCCATAAAAATATTCTGATAGGACCAACAAAAATGCATCTTTGAAACTAGCAGTGAAATGGGGGGCACTTGGGTGGCTCAGTGGGTTAAGCCTCTGCCTTCGGCTCAGGTCATGGTCTCAGGGTCTTGGGATGGAGCTCTGCATGGGGTTCTCTGCTCAGCAGGGAGCCTGCTTCTCCCTCTCTCTCTGCCTGCTTCTTGGCCTACTTGTGCTCTCTCTCTCTGTCAAAAGAAATAAACAAACAAACAAACAAACAAACAAAAAACTATCAGTGAAATGTAATTAAATAAAATAAATTGAAGCATGAGAAAATTTCTGTTATAAAGGCAGAATTAGTGATTAGTGTAACCTTAACATGAAATAAACTCTTCTATATTAAATTTATACTATCTTCTCTTTTCCAGAGACAGGATCTCCAGGTATATAACTGTGGATGTTTTGTTGCTCTAAATATTTTTTTTTCCCCTACTAAAAACAGTCTACAAAGTATTTTATATATCAATAATTCTGCATGTAAGTATATCTGCATATAGGTACCATACACTTCTCAAAATAGAACTGATAGATTAAAGATGAGATTTTCCATGTTGATAAAAATGGATACAAGGTTTCTTGGTAGGGGTACCTGGGTGTCTCAGTCAGTTAAGTGACTGCCTTTAGCTCAGGTCATGATTCTGGGGTCCTGGGATCAACCCTGCATCACGCTCCCTGCTTGGTGGGGAGGCTGCTTCTCCCTCTCCCTCTGTCTGCTGTTCCTCCTGCTTTGTGCTCTTTCTCTATCAAGTGAATGAATTATAAAAAATCTTTAAAACAAAACAAAAAATAACAAAGTTTCTTGGTAGTTTGTGTCAATTTGTGCTCCTAATAATAATGTGCAACAATAGTATCACACAAATTAGCAAAGATTTGTATTAATTAATTTAAACTGCCAATCCGAGTTCTGAAAATTACATAGTATTCATTGTTACATATATGTATCTTGTTATGCTAGAGGTCATATAGTTCAAATTTCTTTCTTTTTTTCCTGTTCTGCCTTTTTAGGACTTTCACCATTTGATCTGTTAATATTTTCTTTATTTTTCAAAAGAACATGCATATTGCAGGCCTTATTCCTTTATCATTTATTGTAAATGAACTTTTTCATTGAGTTTATTTACAGGAAAAATTAACCTTGCTAATACTTAAAATGATATATTAGTATATTCATCTGTCATTTTCATTTTGATTGCCAAATTTCAATGATGTAAATAAAAGCTTTCTCTAGTCTTATATGTCATATTTAAAGATCTTCATAATTTTTTAGTACTTTTACAGTAAATTCTTTTAAAAACATAAGTATTGATTTTACCTGTCTTTTATCTTGGTTGTGTAATGAAAAATGTAAACATTTTTTATTTGAAATGACTACACAATTGTTAGAAAAAAGTTCATTATATAATTAATCATTTCCATACTAATATGAAGAACTACATTTGTCATTTGAAAAAAGGCTCTACTATTTCCCATTGATTTGTGTATTCCTGTCATGATATATAGGTAGACATAAATACAGATATTTTACTATTATACATTTGAATGGTTAATTTTTGTTCAATTATTTAGTCACTCTGAATATTTGTTCTCCAATATGAAATTTAAGAAAATTTAGTCAAATTTCAACATATTCCTTTGACATTTTGATGGGATTTCTTTGAATTTTATACTAACTGGATGAGACTTGACAACTTTATTACATCGTGTCTTCCTATCCAAGGTAAGTTTGGGCTTCCATTTATGAAGTTCTCCTTTGTGTTGCTCCTTAGAAACAAACTTTTCTTTCTTTTTTCATATTGGCCTTTTATAGTTTTTATTAATGAATTTGCTGAAGTTGTTTTCTGAATTTTCATTCATTTGGCTACTGAAATTGCTATCTACTCTCACAATGCATTATCTAGCTAGCTGCTGTTTTTACGTGTTCGGTATCCATACCGATATTGTAACCAGCCATTTAACTGAATTTTAATATTGTGCCTATAGAATTTTAGTATTAAATTATCTTTGAATCTTCCACAACTCTATCACCTATTGATATTAACATTTCTTTTTTCTTTTCAAAATATATGCATACATATTTTTTTTCCTTTTGTCAAATTTCTTTAGACAAACTTACAGGATAAACTTTAATGAGAGTAGTGTGTGCTTACTTACAGTCCTCATAAATACGTTTAGAGCATTTTTAGTAGATAAATGTTAAGCATGCTCTTAGAATAACCTTGTTAAAAGATTAAGATTCACAGGTAGTGGGGTAATATAAATTATATATGTTTGTGAAAAACTTCCAACATCAAAACTTGGTTTTTTATTTGTTTTATGACTAACCTTGTTTTTGACTGAGATGACTTGCTCTACAGCTAACTGACACAATTTAGCTTCTAAATTCCAACAAAGCCACTTCAGTAATAGAAACCAGCTGCAGGACTTGCGATGCTGTCTGTATGGCAACACCTCTGCCCCCCTGCCTCAGGGCTTTATAAAGATGGCATTAGATGAAGGAGGTATCTTCTTTGTGGAAGACAAGAGTTCCAGATTTTAATAAAGTCTTTCCTCATTCCTCAGTATGGTTTGGTTTCTATCACAGAGCTTCAAGATCCCATAGGCACCCATTAGAACAGAGACCGTTCTAGTCATCCAAATGAAACTTGGTCTAGAGAACTGCCAGAATTTTATAACATGCAGTGGAGGAGAGCTAAGGCCAGGGTGAGAGATGTCAGGGGGTGTGCATTCACTGTTTGCATGGATAGGGTTCTGGCATGTACCTGAAATTGGCACAACTCCAGCCTGCTTGCCAGCACCCTTCCCAGCACAGCCTTGGTGCCATGGGGTGAGGGGAGGAAAAGGCTGCAGCAGGCAACTGCTACAGGAAGACTGACAGAGCTCCGAGAGGGGTGTCAAGGAAATAAGGATGCAGGAGCACAGCGGGGTACCAGCACATAGTCTCAGGACAGACACAAACTCATCAGCAACTGCTGGTAGTTAGCAACCTTCATAACAACTTACTACCCACCATCCTCTTCCCTCCCACCTTCCACAGTTGAGTGTTAGACTCAGGTAAACCTTGTGCCTAAAAAAGTGGGACCAGAAGTAAGAGGAGGGGAAGTATCCCAAGGAAGCAAGGGAACTCTAATATTGAGATCAGAAACAATACAGTGTCTAAAATTTTTATAATTGAATTACAAAATCACCAGATAAAGTAAATTTACCACAAAGGATGAGATATGTTCATTGGTAACATAAAATTTCCCCACAACTATGAAGCCATATGGTCTTAGCACATGATGTTGATATCATTTATTAACAAAAACAAAAATATTTTATGTTTATGCACAATTCATACCTGATACATATGCCTAAGTCTGGTTCTCCAACTTAGAACAATATTTTTTTTTTTTTAATTTTGTTGCCTGGAAGCTACTCCATAATTTTATTATTATCTTAGGTTTGAGGGCCACAGTCTAACAACTATTTTCCTGTTTGTTTATTATACAGCTTTTTAGGTGATTCTCATATGTAAACGTTGCCAAGAACCACTGCTCTAACACAGGACTCATGTGTAAATGAATTACCAAGATGTCTTGTCAAGCTGCCTACTGATACTAAAGCTGCTCGTACACGGTTACACCTTTAATAGACTACTCCGTAGTGCCCTTTAAATGGATAATTGGAATTATCTATTTTGTGAAATTTTATTTAAACTCACTTTTGAAATATCTGTACCTTGTGTTATGGGTGTGTCGGTGTGAGGGTGTTTGTGAGGGAGAGAGATCATGCATTGCATTGAGAATTTACTATCCTTTTCACATGGCAATTTTCTTGCAAATTATCGTCTCTTAACTGTTTACTTTTTTTGTTTGTTATGTTTCAGTTTGGTGCATTTGGAGTTTTTTTTTCTTAAATATTAGCTAATGGCATATGTGTGTTATATTTTTAATGAAGAATTTACATGGTTCTTTGTAAAAATATACATTTTAGCATTTTATTATTTTTCTAATTTATTAATTTTATTTTTATTATATTATTTCTTCTGTTTTCCTTATATTAATTTTATTATTATTTTCTATCATTTTTATTCAATATGCAAAATTTTCCTTTTCTTTTTTAGGACTATATCTTTAAATCTTTAAATATATCTCCAGCTATCTTTAGCCAAACAACTATCTTTAGCTATCTTTTTTCATAACCAGGAGTTGGGGGAAATTAACATGTTCATTGCAGTTATTATCTGTTTTCTGCAGTTTGTGTTTACATTTTTCTCTTAATTCAATTGTTATTTTTTCTTAAATTTTATTGTTTTTGTTGTTGTTTTCTTTTCACTATTAAGCATATTTTTTCCATTTTTCATAAGGAAATGTAATTTTACATTCTGTAAATGTTGACATTTTCTATTTGTCCTAATTTTTGGTTAAAATTTACAATATTTTCATGCACTCTTAAAAAGAATAATAGTTTCTGTTTTCACATCATACAGGTTTAAATTAATCTATTAGATCAGAGTTATCGTTTTGATTATTGTTTCTCTATACACTTTAAAAATCTTTATCCATTTGGTCCATTATTTCACTTGTATTTTATTCTTTTTTCATTTGTTTCATATAGGGTTTGAATTTTCATGTGGTAGTTTTGGTTACCATATAGTCAGGATTATTATATTTTAGAATTCTTTTTTTCTTTTTCTTATCTATTGCTTTTCCTTTGAAATCAAACTTTGCTCTGTTTTCTTTCCATGCATTTGTCATGTATTTGGCCAAACATTTCATTTCCATCATTCTGAGTAACTTTGTGTTATATATGTAATATTAGAAATATTTTATTCTATTTTTAAAATTTAATGAGATACATTCACTCTATGTACATTTACTTATATAAGAGTTTTATAGGCATATTCATTTTGTTTTTACTTGTTTTTAATGTTTTCTTTTACTTGTTTTTTCTTTTCTGCTTATTTTTTTCTTTTTATCTTTTCTCTTTATCTCTATGGTAGCATTAATGTACTTCTGAAATTTTATTGATTTTTTATGTAGCAATTACTAGAATTATTAGTTTTTATGTCTACTTTTTAAATTCAAGTATAATTAACATACAGTGTTATTTAATTGTCAAATTTATAATACGATTTAACCAACCTAAACTTTTCTCAGTGCTAATCAACATAAGTGTATTGTGTGTGTGTGTGTGTGTGTGTGTGTGTGTATGTGTATTAGGAGTAGAATCCAGTGATTCATCACTTACATATAACACCCAGTGTTCATTACAATAAATGTCCTCCTTAGTATCCATCACCCATTCCAAAGGTTATCTTTTAGTTTGATCAACTGTTTCTTTCACTGTGAATAAGCTCTTTATCTTGATAAAGTACCAACAGTTCATTTTTGGTTTTGTTTTCCTGGCCTCTGGAGGTGTGTCTACTAAAAAGTTGCTATGGCAGAGGTCAGAGATGCTACCTGCTCTCCTCTAGGATTGATTCTGATGGTTTCCTGTCTCACATTTAAGTCTTTTATCCATTTTGAACTTATTTTGGTGTATGGGTTAAGAAAGTGGTCTAGGTTTTTGACATTCTGGTAGGCATAGTTTCTAATGGCTAGTTTTTATTAACTATGAATTTAAGCATATTTTAATGTACTTATTGACAATTTGAATAAATATTTTAGCAAACTGCTTCTTCTTCTTCTTCTTCTTCTTCTTCTTCTTCTTTCTTCATTTTTGCAATGTCTATTTTTATCCTCAATTTAAAAGAGGTTTTTTTGGTGTGTTTTCTGTATACAAGTCCTTTGAAGACTTATCAGAATTATAAACCTACATATTGTGGCTTATTTTCTCATGTTCTTAAAGATGTCTTTCAGTAAGTAAAACTTCTTGTTTTTCACTATTCTATTTTCTTTAATGGTTCACATGATTTATACCTTGTTTAAAAATCTGTTTACACTCTGTGGTCATAAAAATATTCTTAAGGCTTATATTTTCAAAGTTTCACTTTATATCAATTTATCCATTTATTTAATTTGCCTTTTCACTTAGTTTTATAACGTATCTACACTTAATATTTTAATATAATGGAGGTAATCAGCCATATTTCATTGTTTATACACTAATACGTTATTTTCCAATTCCAATGTATTTCCAATACAGTGTTTTCCACCTTATTAAAGAACCATCTTGTTATAAATAACTCCTCAAATATCATTACATAAAAATTATATTTATATTTTAGCTTCATTTCTCTATTTGCTAGACATGCACCACTACTAGAGTGACTGACTTACTATATATACCTCTATCAGTATTCTTGATAATGAAAAGCTTCCTACCTTATTTGTTCTTATCTTGACTACATAAGGTCATTTTATTTTTCTTATGAATCTTAAAATCAATTTGTGAAGATTTCAAAAATCCTATTGGGATTTTGAGTATAAAATGTATAGAACAATATAGGGATAGTTGACAAATTTTACAGCACTGAGACATAATCATCTGTGACTATGATGTAAGTTAGATTTATTCAGGGTTCTTTAATGTCTTTCAATGAAATATTAGGTCTTTTGTAATAAAATAAACTGAAACAGTGCTATAAATTTTTTATGCATGCCTTGAATATATTTTTTTATATTTATTCCTTAACATTTACTTTGTTATAGGCTGTTTTATTCATTTAATGACTCTTATTCTGTTTTAGTTTGTATGTGAAAATGAAATATTGAGTGTATTGATTTGTGTTGATAAACCTTGATAAACTCTTAGTAATTCTTCAAAGTTCATCTTTTGCCTTTTTTAATTCTTTACATGCAAAATCATATCTCCTTCTTCCATAATAATTATAGGTATATACCTTTTTCTTTTCTTTTGCATTAAAATTCTGGCTTAGTGTTGAAAAAAATGTGATCATAGTGAATCTCTTTACCTTCTCAATTTCAGAGGGAAATTATTGATTTATTTATTGATTGAGTACAAAATGATAACTCAATATATGTCTATGTTGGGAAAATAAACACAATTAATTAATATGCCATCACCTCACTTAATAGCTCATTATTAAGCATGAGGGAAACTGAAATTTTTTGTTAGATATCATTGTTAGTTTCACTAAGTTGACTTCTATTTTTAGTTTACAAATAAAGAATATTTGTTTTTAAATGTATAAATTTATGTTCATGAAAGATATTAGACTTTAATTTTCCTAGTTGATAGTGCTCTTACTGAATTTTTTTTTTTTTGTCAAAGTTTTACTGTCATAAAATGAGTTGGAAAGTATAACATGTATTTTATTCTAAGTTTTCATGTACTATTAGAATTTCTTTTTTCCTGGGTGTTCAGTGAAATTCAACAGTAAAGAAAAGAAAATTTGAAATATTTTTTTCCTCATGCAATTTATTTCCTATTGTTATGGCTTGCTATTTATTTTACAAATAGTTTTTGTAGTGGTAGTAATTAAAATTTATTGTAGTACATTAGTTAATTTGTCACAGCTATTTAAGAATTAAATATCAAAATCTCAATATATTAATAAATTGCAAATTAATTTCATTTTTGTGTGAAATTGTGAGTGGACATCATTTGTTGTGAGATGTTTGTTTTCTACTCAGTGACTTCAAGACCCAGGCCCCTCTTCCTATGGCTTTGCCATCTGCAGTGCATGAAGTTGGAATGTTGAGACCATAAAAGATTGAGCATAGAAACTTTATGAGATTAACCTGGAAATGAAATATTTTCATTGTGTTAAATTTACTGGGACTCAGTCACATAGCCCTTCCACACTCATATCTGGTCTAGTTGTTTGTCAAGAAAAAGAGATTGATTAGGAAGATTAGCTAACAGTCATTGGAACAGTATATTGTTTCTAGTAATTTGCCTATTTATTTTATATATTCAATGTTTCCTGAAAGTATTCATAATTTAACTGAATCATGCTGCTAATTATATAAGTTACATAGTTACTTCAACTTTTCAAATAATTCTATTCATTATTTGTATCATATCTTTTTTGTTTCTTGGTCAATACCACCAGACTATGAACAGTGTGTTTCCCTTTTGAAAGAACTAACTCTTGGCTTTGTTGACCCATCTAATAAATATCTATGTGTGTAATTGATTTCTGCTCTTCCTGTTTTTTGTTATCTGTTTTCTTTCATGCTTCGTGTGTGTGAATGTGTGCATGTGTGTGTTAATATTTATTAATACTGCTCCATTACATTTGATATTTAAGTCTGCTCTTACAACTTTTTAACCTGAAAAAAATCTAATTGAACATTATTTAATTTGTCAATAAACTGATTAATTTGCACATCTTTTTGTTTCTCAGCTATTCAATTCTGACCAAGAATGTTAATATCTCTTTTCCATCAACACATTTTGGAATCCATCCAATCCAATTTCCCAACTAAGAAAATACTTAACATGATGATTTTTATAATGTATATAGCTATGAATGTGGGGCTGTAGGAAGGAACAGATCCAAACAGTTGGTTATTCTCTGAAAGACAGTTTACAATAACTAGTGTTGTATACAGGGTCTCTATGCTCTGATTTACAGTTATGTCTATCCCCAAATGCCTCAGCACATATTATAGGGTAGGTAAAACTGGTTCCTGTATCAAAGGCTATACTTACTCTCCTGGGAACAATTACCATACTTGAATACCTCAGAATTAGTTTTAGATGTCTGTTGCTCTTAAATATTTGAATTCTATTCAGTGTTTGAGATAAGGCTAGTCATAGAAAAATATAATGGATAATGACTATTTAATACATCTTTTGGCCATTCCCTTCTCAAGATTCCAAATTCCCATGATCTTACATTCTGTCTGGATACTACAAATCTTACTTCTATTGTACACTTTTCCTAAAAAATTAATGGTTTGTATATCCCATGAACATTTAAACACACCAAAGTTTCTTAGGCAAATCACTTAACCTTGGATGCCATCCCATCTCAGATCTTACTCCATAGATTAATAAATCTAAATCATTGTCTACAGTCTCCTATGTTGTGAATCCGTAGATGATTCAAAGACAGATTTTCTTTTTATATGCAGCTAAAAATTTGTACAGGTGGAGAGTATAGAGGATGTGAGATGAACAAGAGAAAGGAGAAAAGAGAACACTCAAGTTCGAAAGATAAGTGAAAACATGTGTGAGTGGCAGATTGGTGTAGGAGGCAACTAAGAGGTGTAATTATCTTGGTAGTAGATTAAATGCAGTGCTTAGGCTTTAAGTTTATCTACCATGTGTTTACACATGTATTTCTAGCCCATTTAAAAGAACTTTGAGGGGCGCCTGGGTGGCTCAGTGGGTTAAAGCCTCTGCCTTCAGCTCGGGTCGTGGTCTCAGGGTCCTGGGATCGAGCACCACATCAGGATCTCTGCTCAGTGGGGAGCCTGCTTCCTCCTATCCCTCTGCTTGTCTCTCTGCCTACTTGTGATCTCTGTCTGTCAAATAAGTAAGTAAAATATTTTTAAAAAAATAAAGGAAGTTTGAGTAAGATGGACACAAATCATACAATTAAATACATATTTAATTTAATTGTGATAATTTCTGAGTTTCACTCAGAATTTATTCCTTATTCACAATGTTTGCAAGTCCTTCAATTTGGGACACAAATGTAGGGTGCACAACACTTGCCTTCATGAAGCTCATGGAAAAATAAATGAATAGATCTGAATATGAAAAAGCTATCACAAAAATAATAGTACATATGTAAGTGGGTAAAGAGAGGAACATGCGATCTGATCATATTGTATAGTAGGTAAATTGGAATTTTCCTTCAGAAGAATGTTTATGTGAGTCCTGTAGAATAAGCAAGATTCCCTAGGTATACATGCTAGCAGAGGTCAGTGATGTGTAGCAACTGACCTGTTCTGGGGAAAAAATATGTGCAAAGACAAGAAGATCTGAAAGGACATGATGTAATAAAACAAATTTAAGTAGCGTGAAGTGAAACTGGAAAGGGTCTTTTGTGACACTTTAAGGTTTTAGTAATTAGATTGAATGAGGTCAAACTGATTACAAGAAAATATAAACAATATGGACATAGAAAACGAGAAATATGAATGATGGAATGGAGAAGAAGAAATAAGATGAAGATAAATTTTAAAAATTCTGTTGTGGTGCTTTTTTTTTAAGATTTTATTTATTTATTTGACAGAAAGAGACATCATAAGTAGGCAGACAGGAAGGCAGAGAGAGGGGGAAGCAGGGTTCCTGCTGAGCAGAGAGCCCAGTGCCCCTGAGATCATTACCCCAGCCAAAGCTAAAGGCTTAACCCACTGAGGCAACCGGGCACCCCAGTCGCAGTGCTTTTTGATAATGGATGAGGAGCAATGAAGGAAAGGGAAAGATATCCCATCCACTAGAGCATGGGAATCTTGAGTGATTCCCGGATTTCAGGTATGATTGGCCGAACAATTGATGCAGGAAGTAGGACAGAAGATGGTGTATGGGGTGCTAAAAGGAGGATGAGTGTTGAATGTTAGCCTGTATAATTACAGATATATAGATGTGACACCTACGTGAAATTCCCTGACATAGATGCTCAAGAAAATGACCTGGTGTCATCAGCCTCTTGTGTTATCTGAACACAATGATATAAGTGACAAGGCTAAGCAAGATTTAGAAGAATAAGAAGTGTGTGGGTCTGTAAGTTCATCTCTAAGGATGGAATGTGAAAAAACAATCATTTTGTGGGAAAGCCAGGAAAAAGAGCATTAAAAAAAGACTGAAAAGTAGTGAAAAAAGAGGTTAAAGGAAAATTAATTTTTTTTGCTTAGAACCCGAGGAAAATGAATTTCAAAATGTAGGACATACAGAAAAAAACATAAAGTACATTATGGTCTATGATGTATCTTATAGACCTATCCTCAGAACAATCATTAGAGATCTAGTGAAGTGTAGTATTTATGACAGGCCTTTATCAGAAATGTAAATGGAGGAAGAGTAAATGAGAAATTGGGAAGTGGAAAATATAATCATAATCTAGCTTTTCCACTAAGAGTAGGCTGGAAGTAAAGGACAGGCTGGACAGAAGGAAAGATTTTAAATGGTGGAAGAAAATTCTTATTTCAAAGATGAAGAAAAAGAAGTAAATCTTTAATAAAGCGTCAAGTAAGTATAAAAAACTATGCAAAAGAACTTAAGCTGATTGATTTTGAAAATTATAAATCAATCAACAACTGTGTTGTTGGATTTAAAAATAAAAATGATTTATGTTGGTAGGGTGAGGCCAGATTATGGATGGCATTGAAAATCAGCAAGAGATTAGACCTGATCTCCTTTTTGGGAAAAAAGTAAGGTTGAATGTTACTTGTACCTCTCCAGATGGTTATCTTCTCTCTTTGGCAAATGCTCAAAAGAGAAAACTAAGCTGTCATAATTTAAAAAATCTATTCCAGTATTTTGAATTTCATTGTCTAACAACTTACCAACATTCAATCTGATTGTATTATCAGCAAAATTAGACACAAGATGCTCAGTGGCTACATTATAATAGCTTCTGGTATGTATACTACCACCTATAAACTACTTTATGTCTTTTGACAATGTGAAAATTATCCTTAATTTTATCTCATTAGGTCAATAATCCAGGAAAAAACAAATAAAAATTATTAATCTGATTGCACCTTTTAGTTTCACAGGAGACATGAGAAGACATTTAACATATAAGGAGGTGAATACTGCCTTTTTTTTCCAATTTTTGTCTTGCCATTGTTTTACCACTAATGCCATTCATGAGGACCCAGCCGTCATCATCTCATCTAATCCTGGTGATTTTCTAGTAAAGGTCCATCTCTTAATACCATCACATTGGGGGATAGGGTTTCAACATGTGAATTTGGGAGGAACACAAATATTCAGTCTGTAAAAAACCTTCAACATTTGTTTAAATTTTGTAAAACAAAAACATTTTGAAATCATTAGGAGAGGTGAACTCAAAATACCCAACTCATTTTGAGAATACATATTCCTGAGCTTTTTTTCTAAGACACCAGTGCCTCAATGTGGCAGCCTGGCTGCATGAGTGTGTCACTCCTTAACACAAACACAATAATGCGGGTTAAGAATAAATGGAAGGGGTAATATGCACACAGCACCAGCAACAAAGTTACAATGGTGTTCGGATTTACTCTAAAGACGCCTCTCACCACCACTCCATGGTTTCCTGTAAGGGATGCCTGTTTCCACAGGCTCAGGATTCAAGACAGTTTATGCTTAAAATGCATCATTACAAACTTAAAAAGATCAGATGATGACAATCAGTGCAGGGTAAAATAGTTTTTAGTCTTCCAAGTAACTTTTATATTGCATTTTTTGTAGAAATTTCCACTTTGAATTAACTCAGTGTGTCTCTTTAACAGGTTGTTTTTTTTTTTTTCCCCGTTACTATTTTCTAGTTATATAATTAGTGACCATTGAATAAGTTTTTTTAGCCAGATCAACAGAATTAAACAGGACAAAGATTTGCAGATGAAAAGATTATTAGACTTTTTGCAATCCTTAATTGATATTTTAAAAACAAAGTATCTTAAAAAAAAGTCTATGCATCTGAATCCTATTTTAATTGCCTTAAACATGTATTATTTTTCCCCTTTTGCTGAGTTACCCAGTTTGATTTTAATGTGACCCACTATACACTGGTGCCCACAATACTTCAAATGTTATATTTTGTGTATTTTGTGAATATTATTTGTCAGGGTGAGAATTTTTTGGTAGAGAATAGAATAATGGACATAGCTGTACCTCTTTTCTAAGTAAATGGTGCAGCGATATGGAACAATGCGTTTTTAAAGCAATTCTAGCTGTATTTTAGACCTACATACATGTGACTTTGGTTTCCTGCCTATAAATGCCAAATATGTTTCTATGTGTTCTCACACATACTACTATATTGTTGCTGTTTTTGTTTTTTCTCTCTCTCTTTTTTTTTTTTAGCTGTCATCATATCTGCCCTAACAACTGTGAGACTAAGTTCACATTTCTCTGCAGTCTGACTCAGTCCCATCATGCTAGAGATTATTGGGTGTTCATGTTGTGACTATGATCCAGTCTCAACCCTATTTACACAGGATTCTGTTTCAGTCAATGCTTGAATGCCTTTCCTGTTCCTTCTGCTTTTAAGCCCCTGATTCCAATCCAGCAACCTGGATAGCTAACTATGGAGACACATTCCTAATTTTTAATGTTGCTCAAGGTAGGCTTTTTTTTGCATGTGATTTTTAACCTGCCTTTTTTTTGTTTTCAAGACCATTTGCATTAAAACTCTGCCCTTCATTCTTAAATGCCCATCTGTTCCTGCTGTTTATTTCTAGACTTAAATAGTGAGTGACATCATTATAATTTCTATGGCAACCAACTGCATTGACATTAAAAGATGATACAGCCTTCAGATAGTATAAAAACAGCAGAAGCTTGTGAACTGTTAAAAACAATGTCTTCTGTTCATGCAAATGTCTTTAATAAAAAAGGAAGGGTTTGTTGTAACTCTTTGAAGGCACATACACTTTGAGGCTCTAAAATTCTGATGAGCCCAAATCTTTTATGTACTAATTATTCTTGTTTTCAACTTTAATATTTTTCTGGATTCTATACAAACACTCCATTTTTCTAATTTTGGAATGAGAAATCATGAAGGGATAAAAGAGTATTTATAAAAATGTCATTGTAAAATTCTAATATAATAGCTCATGGGTTTACTCCAATATCCTTTAAGTCTTAAAATCTAAGATCATATAGACTAGGCCTTTATAATTATGCCAGAAATTAATATTGTGCCAGCAGGAAGTATCAGGAACCTACCAGAATAAAATAAGCTCTGAAATTGAGAGTATAGAGAGGTAGAAGCAGGTGGTCAGAGATACACTCACTCAGTTTTATGGTATGTTTAGATCATAGTCAAAGCCAGTGTGTGTGTGAGGTAAGAAAGAGACAATATATTGTACAACATGATGAATAATCTAAATAAGAATGTTGGAATATTGGGATGGAAGCTATGATGTACCACACAGATCATCCACCCAGGCACACAGCCCTGAGCTGCTGAGAATGTTGGCAGATGACCACTCTCAAATGATAAGCTTTCCAAAAATTACCTTCAGCCAAATAAAGCTGTCACATCCAATGTCACACTGTACCCCATGTTAAGCCTGCATTCTGTGGAAGAAATATAGAGGCCATTCTATATGGAAGAATGTAGAGGCCCAGCTACCTTTCTGCACAGTTGGACATTTCCAAAGGCAGGCCCAGCTCCATATTTCCCTGAAGGGAAACTGAGACTTTTGTGCTATGACTGTTTCACAGTTTGATTTCTCTTTCTGCCTAATCATATGTCCTTCATCTTCCTATAGGTGATAATTACTAGGGTACTTCTAATAATTTCCTGTATACAAATCTCTATCTCAGAGTTTAATCCTTGGAAACTTACCCCCAAGATAATTGATAATCTGAAGTAGTCCAAAGAAGGGGACTCTAAAATTAGATTTTTGAGGTTGATCATCTAATTGCTAACTGGCAATAAGAGGATCAACACAGCTGGTAGGTGGTGATTATCCCTGTAGTGATCTTGGTGGGGAACAAGTGGAAGAGAATACATTGGTGGGAGCAATACCATAGTCATTTGAGAAGTTCAGAGGAAGTCTTTATTGTAGGACTGTGGAATTGGTTGGCTGTTGCTGGGTCAGTGGACCTACTGGAGAAAGAAAATGAAAGGCTGAGGATGTGAAATTAAAGCTAAATCTGAAAGCAAGAGGTCTCTTTTGGCAACACAAAGAGTCTCATCTTCTGCAGCTAGGGAGCAGAAGAAATTGAAGGCCAGGAACTTAATTATAAGGATAGCAAAGCTCCAAGGAGGTTGAATTCTCAACTTCATCAAGTTGGCCACACAAAGATTAAGGCCCTGATTAGGAAGGAATGATACCCTCAGGAAAGGCACTGGAAAACCTTACGTTCCCATAGCCTTGTGAGCTGTCCAGGTGGGCAGGAGTTACCCAGCACTTTTTTTTTTTTTCCCCTAGAGGTTTACTTTTTTTTTTTGAAAGAGAAAGAGAGAACATGGGTGAGTTTGGGGAGGGGTAGAGGGAGAGAATCTTTCAAGTAGACTCCACGCTGAACACACAGCCTAACTCAGGGCTGATCCCACAACCCATGCGATCATGACATGAGCGGAAAACAAGCACTGGATACCTAACCACCTGAGCCACTAGGCCACCCCCCAATCCCCACTGCTTTCTTTTAAAGAACTTCCTTCCTTGAGGGAAATGTTTCCAGAGCCTCTACCTTTCAATAGATAAAAACCCCATACCCGATCTATTACCACTTCCCCCCCAGGACATCATTAGAGTTAACTGACCATACAGTCTTGCTAGGGAAATGCCAGACCTGTTAAGAGAGAAAAGGAGCTATACTTCAAAGGAATTGTGGGAACTAACCAACTGGTTAGTAAGAACTAACCAATATGTACCAACAGGAGCCTGGAGAGTATGTAGTGGACTGGATTCTGAAGTGCTGGATTGTGAGGGAGCAGAATATAAATGTATAGCAGAAGAGTTTATTGATATGGGCTTACTCCACTTGTTACAGGTATTAACACTATGGTAAGACCCCTGCCCCCCAAGAAACTTCTTACATGTTACTAGAATGATCTTTGAAAACCTGGAGAATATGATGAGAGTTATGTAGAAATAGAAGTATCTTGGTAAATAGGGAAAGAAAAGATCAAAGGATTCAGAGAAGGGGGTGGATATTTTAAGTAAGTTCTGAACACTCATCAACTATGTTCCCTGGATGCTGAGAGTGGTCTGAAGACAAAGTATCTTTCAAAGTAGTAGACACTGTACTGGAGAAAGAGGCAACAGCATCACAGAAAATTTTGGTGTTGGGTTTTCTCTGCAAGTCAGAGCTGAGAGTAGATGATACTGTTTCAGAACTGGGGTTCCAGATAGCAAAGGAGATGAAAAGTTTCTCAAAATATTAGAGGGTAGTCAGGTGCTTAATTATTAAAAGCAAAGGTGTTGGAGCATAATTAATATAATGAGTGCTAAATTATAGCAGCAAGATTATAATGGCGATTCCACACTTGGGAATATAGATTCAACACGTTTTTTTTCTGAGTGATATGGAAGGCTGCCAGATTTTAGTGAGTCTAAGAGCAAGAAAGGGCCCTATAACAGATGGAAGTCATTTGAATTATACCTAGTCAAAAACAGTTACTGGATTACTCCTGAGTTTTGGGATAGGAAAAGGACCTGACTATGGGTCATCAGGTGGGTATGTAGCTGGAAATCTTCCAAGGCTTAGATTCTATTAAACTTAAGTCTACTGCCCAGTAGCAATCCATCTTAAGACAGAAGTGATATGCCCAGGATTGAAAATCAGAATGTACTCACTTTCCCCTAGCTCATACTTATGGTAGGATGGGGATGTGGGTGTCCCTTATGACCAATGAATTGAGGAGGAAATAGGTCACCCTTGGTTAGGAGATGGTTTGATTCAGTGATGGCAAATTAAAAATGGAAGCATACTGATCTAGAGTCCATTTATGTATGGCGCTGAAGGGTAATGGCTAGAGACAATGGTCAGATTGACATTGATATTGACAGAGAGACAGTGGTCGGATCTTTAGATAATGTTCCTTGGCATCTAGTTTTTGTTAAAAGAGAAGTGACCAGAACCAAGAATACATATTTGCAGGGTCATGAATAATTCAGCTGGTTTATTTGAGTCCTGGAACCAACTGTGAGACTAGGAACAAAGAAATCTAGAGAAAAGACACAAAGACAGGCTTCATAAACTTTGATGATCTTTGTATTGCATGTTAATTAAGAACAACGATGGAAGAGGCACAAAACTACCACAAAAACAGAAGGAATCTACCAGCCAGCCTTTCTTATCAGTGTTCAATACTGGCACAATGACA
The DNA here is from genome assembly GCF_010015895.1 of Lontra canadensis. NCBI lineage: Eukaryota > Metazoa > Chordata > Mammalia > Carnivora > Mustelidae > Lontra > Lontra canadensis. Next base: position 9,290,720 of record NW_022631021.1, on the reverse strand, counting down.
TCAGGATAGAAGAAACTGAGATAGCAGGAATATAGACTACAAATTGATCCTATGATTTAGGCACAACTCAACAAATCTGATCTAGTTATTATTGTTGCTGAGTATCAAAACTCCCTATAGCAGAGACCAAAAATTATGCCCTGATATGGCACTGCCCTCAAGGAGATCAGTCATTCAGACAGACCTCCAAAACCCTACTGTCTGAACTAGAATCCACAAGGGTTCCTGTATGGGCTTACTTTTCCTGCTCTTAAGCCCTTAGCCAATGCCAGTATCTGAGTGTTTATAAAATGTTTTATTTTCTGGCAGTATCTCATGTAACATCTAATCAGCCCAAGAGATCCAATTTATAACAAAGAAAATGGGCACATGGCAGTAAGATCACTGGTCATATCCTACCTTGTGCTACCCAGAAGCTTGTGGTCTGGTAACTAGAGCAGAGCATGGCCTCTGAAGGTGGAACTGAAGTGCTGACTCGGAGTTGATAATAAATCATTAGTTACAATATGATGCTATGTGTCCAAGGGGCAGGAAACTTGGGTCTGGGAACACAGTAGTGAAAGTATGATGGCCTTCCTTACCATCATGTCTAGTTACCTTCTTAGAGAATTAATACATCTCACAGCAATTCTCTGGGTTTAGAAGGGCTTATTGTTAAAGAGGAATTGTTCCACCAGGAGACGATAGTAATAGTTCCAATAACTTCACTTAATGACTGCTGCTTGGTTAGTTCAGGCTTCTTGGGCAAAGATACCATGAGGCATGAAAAGACATTATTCCTTTCTCTTCAAAAATTTGCCACAGTTATTAATAAAAGATGGGGCTACCCTTAAAACTTGGGGACATAGAGGGAGATATGTGGCTCATCAGGTTACCCCTTGGGGACACCTCTTGATATTCTTTGGTGATAGTTTGATAGTAAATGGACTATTGTATTTACTCTGACTTGAAAATGGAATGGTAACTAGGGACTTATACCAAGAGAAATTACATCGTTGATCATACCTCCACAGAGGTACCAGCTTGGGTTAAGAAAAATCTTGAATGAAAAGTAGTTGAGAGAATAGATATATATCAGTTGAGCTCTCTGGTCCAATGGCAGTAGTGGGATGAGAAGGTGGGGTATGTAGTTTATCCCATTAACCTTCTTAAAAGTTTTCTCGGTAAAGGAAAATATTATTCAAAAAGAATATTATGGCACTGTTTAAAATTTTTATTACTAAAAGAAAATTGACCTGAGTGTAACCAGGGTTGATCTGAATAAAATCTTTGGTAGGTCACAGACTCTATCCTTTATGATTGAAGCACTCATCTCCCAGCTGCTGAATATGTTGAAAGCTGATAGCTCATAGCCACGTTGCTCTGCAAGAAATGTTACCTATATTCAGGTCATGGGCCCTCCTCAGGGCATCCTAAACTCAAGGACGGGTTTATACAGTGATGTAAAAGATAAGCCTCCCTGTTTAAAGGCAGGACAACTAGCTCCAGAGCTCTCGATCACATTGGTGGGGTCTTTGTGCAATTGCATTCTAGTTTAATTCTTTCATCTGTGTAATCCTTCTTCTTTCACTCCCTCACAGATATTGATTCTAAGGACACTCCCACCTCACATTGAGTAAACCTCCTACATGGGCTCCTAGGCAATCCAATCTAAGAAAAATGTCTCTGAAGTTGAAGTCATTAAAGGTGAATGTCATGATGTCCTATATTTTCTTTTACTGGAAGCAAGTAAGCCTAACTTAGCTAACTCCAAGAAATGCATTGCAGATGGATATTCTGGTATTAGATGAGAATTTGATTCTAAAGGATGAATTCATAATTTGAAAATTATTTGGAAAATATGTAATTCAAACTCTTATCCACTGTAAGAACACCCATCAATAATATATTTCTTGGAGTTAGCTAAGTTTATGCTTACTTGCTTCCAGTAAAAGAAAATATACTACATAATGACATTCCCCTCTAATGACTTTAACATTCATAGACATTTTCCACATATGTATATAATATATAAATTCGTATAAATATATCATAAATATGTATTGTAAATAAATATATACATATTCATAAATATACATTATATATGACATAAAATAAGTGCACGATATGAGTGCTAAATGCATCCCTATGGGTGTTAAATTAAGAACGACATCTTCCCACAGGCTGATAATATTCCCTCTTTTCCCAACATTAAGCACAAATCTATTTAGACAGGATTATATAGTTGTGAATCTGGATTAAATAAATGACTACCTAATTAAAGGAAGGAGAAATTCTGATTAGAAGTAAATTGATATGTCAGCACCCCCCAAATTAAAATTTTGGTAAATTATAATTATATGTGTTTGTAGAAAAATATTCCATTAGCATTTCAAATGGGAATTTACATTTTTTAAATCTCTTTCTCCTCATATTGGTGCTACTATCAGCACTTTTCTTTCCTAGAATTGTCAGGCCTCTATAAATATGGTTAACTGCTTGACTAAGAAAATAAATTAAACTTTGAAGATGGTAATTTAAACTTCAGTTAATTTGATAGGGGGAACTAATGAAAGGAAGTGAATCAGGACTCCACAGCCATGTGGCCTGTTTGCTGACTCAAGTCCATTTGCTCTACATGCTGTTTCCAACTAAATAGATGTTGTTGTTTTTTTTTCTCCCCCATAGTGTAATAGACTTGTGATTGAAAGAGCTATAATACATAACTATAGATACATTCTCATAACAATTGTTTTTGTTTTCTTAGCAACTTCAAATACGTTTTCCTGCAATAATTATTATCATATCCTTCGGTTCAAAGCAATAAATAAGAAAATAATGTGCATTTCTGATTTTCTTAAATACACATATTAGAAAATTATTACATTGTGTGAAATAAAATTTAATTTTATCCTTTCTCTTTAATCTTTTAATTTTGCTTGCCTTATTTCTCAAATCACACTGTCCTAAATTGAATTTAGCACACACATGCATTGTATATATTATATATGCTGTATTTTTGTTATATATACATATCACAATTTTTTAAATTTCTCAAAGAAAAATTCATGTTCTCCACCTATAATAACACATCCCTTCTGCTCATTTAAGAAAATGTGTTTTTTTAAGATTTTATTTATTTATTTGACAGAGAGAGATCACAAGTAGGCAGAGAGGCAGACAGAGAGAGAGAGGGGGAAACAGACTCCCCACTGAGCTGAGAGCCCAATGTGGGGCTCAATCCCAGCACCCTGAGATCATGACCTGAGCCGAAGGCAGAGGCTTAATCCACTGAACCACCCAGGTGCCCCCAAGAAAATGTTTTAATTGAGAGGAGACACCATGCCAATATGTCCTTTGACCCTAGAATTGGCTTTTTCATTTTTCATGAACTTCCATTTAATGAACATTTTTAAAAAGATGTCATAAGTGCATTGATATTATGTATATTGTTAATTAAATAGTCATATATTTCTATAACATTTTTTCTTTACAGAATGTGTTTCACTAACATAGCAAAAGCAAAACTTGAAAACATTCATTTTTTCCTATGGATTTTTATATTTTCATTATACAATATCATTTTCATTTATCTTTTCATTATCTTTCATTATCTTTTCATTCATGCAAATAAAGGAATGAAATTAAATTGCGCATGCCTCTGGATGTTCTGATATATGGAACATATCAGAGGAGAAATCTTGGATGCTCCTGTAATTGTATCCTTTAGAGTGAGGAATTATCTTCACTTGTTTCTGACTAGACAAAGTGTTGTTATTTTTTTGTTTGTTTGTTTGTTTTTGGAGATTTTTTTTTTTTCCAAGATAGAATTGTTCTCTTGCATTGTTGTATGTTTCAGCAGGTGGTTTGAAAATATGATTGCTGAGATTCCCTATACAAAAGTTTACGAGGATTGGAAATTTACCATCACATAATATCTCCTGTGTTGGAAATATTGCTGTATTTCATTTCAAATTTTTCTTGCATGGACATATAGAAGACTCATTTTCAGTCTATTTATTTTTGTATATAAATGTATACTAACTTTACTCAATAATAAGTGAGCTAAAGTGATCTATTTCACATCTTGGCTATGCCAGAGAAAAGTCTGTGCATTGTTTTCTAGTTTCCTTTCACCTTTTTTTTTTCTTTTTTAAAGATTTTATTTATTTATTTATTTGACAGAAAGAGATCACAAGTAGGCAGAGAGGCAGGCAGAGACAGAGAGAGGAGGAAGCAGGCTCCCTGCTGAGCAGAGAGCCTGATGAGGGACTTGATCCCAGGACCCTGAGATCATGACCTGAGCCAAAGGCAGAGGCTTTAACCCACTGAGCCACCCAGGCATGCCTTCTTTTACCTCTTATTGATGAAGAGGAGGAATTCATATCTCAAAGGGTAGATCTCAAAATGGTAAATCCCCCATTATTCTGAAGCTTTGAGAGGCTCTATGACACAGACATCTACACCAGCTTGTAGTGCATAGATAGTTGAAAAGGTATTAACATTTATCACATTTCACTACAAGCATCTGGGGGTTAATTGTTGCTTTACCCTAAACTCACCTATCTGTACCAATAAAATACCTGTACTAAGAGATATTGATATACAAAATTTATTTGATTAAAATTTGAGATGGCAATAACAAGCAATTGGTATAGTGAAATAGTATTTTATTTTATTATTTTTTTGTGTGTGAAATACTATTTTAGAAATCTTAGCAGACTTTTATTTTTGTTTCCCAGTTTTCTTTTCCTTTTTTCCTCTCACCTTTATTTAAACTGACTTGATATTTGGGCTCCTTGCTTTTACAGAGATTTGGCAAGATATATGGACATGTGCTCATCTTTTGAGCTTCTTTTGTAGAGATCATAGACTTTTCTCACAGGAGACTACTGAGTATAAATAAATGTATTGGAAAAATGGGATTTTAGAAATGCTGGGCTTCCACAGAATGGAGGTAGACAGAGTGGAAATGATAAAGCTTTGGTGTATTCTGGAAAAGGGCCTCTGTTCCTTGTGCTCAGGCAGAGCCCCAAAAAAACCAGATGAAAAAGATATAGAGTAAGAATAGATTAGTAGAGACTATGGGTATTTCTCTCCACAGAGGATTATAGGAAGAACAAGGTGAATCACAAGTCCCCATAAAATGGCTTTGAAGTAGAAGTAGATCCAAAAGACATGAAAAGGTGCAGAGGTAGACTAATGTCTCATGACAAACTGTCTAGATTGCCATGAGCAAATGTCATAGAGAATACTGGATAGCTCTGGAATCACATGTGTGGGTTAATGACTAAAACCAGGCAAGAACAGCAGTCTTGTTTTTGTCAACATCCATGAACAGTCCTCCCAATATTTCTGTAGCTCAGGCAGACATGGAAATTGTTAAATAAGGATAAATCCACAAACTGAAACACTGAGTTTAAATTTTTATTATCTCAGAGGACTTAGAGTTCAAAATAGAAATTATAGTAAAAAAAATTAATTTTAAAGTACACCTATTGTAAAGTACATTTGTGAGCTGACATCCCATTCCTATTGTAATAACAAGGAGAGAAGGTGAAAACAAGAATTATAATCTAAGCTTATAAGTCACTCAGTGATTTACTCATAACTTAAAGATGTAAAGGTGTTCAGAAGCCAAAGTTAAAGATGCCAGTTTTGTGGGCTTTTCAGCCAAAGAAATATTCCCTCTATCTACATACCATTTTATAACTCAAATAACCTATATCTCAAGACAAATTAAAAAATTATCTCAGTCTAATCATTGATCAATTAAATAGTATAAACCAAATAGTAAATATTTTAGGTGTTATGGGCCATATGGCGTATTTTGCAACTATTCCATCCTACTATTAGAGCATGAAAACAGCCATAGATAATTCCAAAATAAATGAGTGTGGCTGTGGTTCCAGTAAAATTTTACAGAAACAGGTAATGGGCTGGATTTGGCTCCTGGACTAGTTTCCCTATCCCCAGTCAGGCTCAGTGCATAGACGCGGGTATTTTTTAATAACTTTAGGATCATCACTTCTCAGCCTTTTGGCTAACATCAAATATAGTATCTGCTCTTATCAGTTTCATATCTGATCCGTCCTCTATCTGAGGACAATACATCAAATGGGTTTTTGGAGCAAGGAGATGGAATAGGAGCTTGGTGTCCATTCCATGCATGGTATTACAGTACCAGGAATGGTGCACCTCCTTGGGGGAATAGCCAGGCAGCTCTGGTTGTGTTGACCCAATATGGTGATTCTTGAGTCTCCACCTGGTGGTCCTTGGACTACCTACCTGCTGTGTGCCTTCCCTATTCAGGTGCAACTAGAGATAGCAAAAGACAGTCCAGAGGGCAATGCAAGAGTGTGTGGAATATATCTTTATACATGCCCTATAGTCTTGCACACTACAAACATGGATACAAGTATAAGCCAACAGTGGAAGTGGTTTTGCTCATTTTTTCTTTCTTTGTTTTTGTTTCTGTCTTTAGTGATTTATTCTCCCAGATTTTGTTTTCTTATACGTAAGTTCTTATTTTTCGAAAACAAAACAACTTTATCATTTTTTAAATTTTTAAAAAGTATTTTAATAATCTTCCTTTTCTGTGTTTATTCATAAAATGTGACTTGGCTTTGTCCATTGACTATTCCAAATCTCCAAATGATTTTATAATTAGAACATTGGAATGAATGATAACGGAATGTGTTCTGAAGGGAAATGGAGATTGACAGGCAACTTCTAAAACTGGCAGTCGGAGAAAAAGTAGCAGAAAGAAAGTATGTCACATTGGAATGTTTTTTGAAATATATTGAAACTTGTGGCATTTTTCCCCCTCATTTTAACCCTGCATGTGTGTGCTTTTTCATAATTGCTAGGCAGAGATGTTTATTCTTCCTGAAATGCTGAATCTGACCCAAACTTCAACACATTTCACAAGTAAGAATCTACGATGCAGAATATCTTTCTTTTGCACAGTTAACAGCATTCCTAATGAGCTGTTAATGAGCTGTCAATTTCTAATATAAGCTAAAGAGCTGGAGTAGTCCTGAGGAATTCTAGAAGCAAAAATGTTGCATCCCAAAAACATAATCAAATGAATTATTCTAAGATTTGTAATTACCTTAAGTTATACTGACTTTTTTTGTCATTTCTAAATTGCTAGCAGTATTTTTGAAGATTAATTTATGATCTTGAATATTATCCATTGCACAATGTTACTATTTTTCACAAGAGTTAAATTATTATTTTAATTATTACTAAATATTATTTATTATGGAACTACTCTGTGCCAGCATGTGTTCTCAGAATTTATAATCTATTGGGGAATATTCTGAGATGTGTACTTATTTAAGTAATGATAATATGGTAATACCTGGAGTGATAGGCAAATGAGTCTTAAGGTAAACACCCTGAATTATCTTACGCATTCATAGAAAACTTTGAAACAAGTCTAGTGGAATTTATTTTACCAAATTCAGACTTTCAAATAAAACATTGTTTTATTTTATTATTTCATTTTATTTCCTTAAGGTCAGATCACTAAACATGATCACACCCCAGTTTAGAGAGAGAATGAAAGGAAGAGCATGGTAGTCCTGGCAACAGTCTCTTTATGGGAGCTGGTTCTTCTTGAAGTGAAGCTATTCTTCCCCTTCACTGCCTCCCCCAGGGGTACCCAAAAATGTGGTTGATTGAAATGTTCTTCCAATCTATTAAGTCAAAAGTGTAGAGTGAAAGGCGAGGGAAAAATTGTAGAATTTGCCAGTGAGAGGGCTTGCTAGTGAGTCCTATTGCATTTCTATAGTTTAGGTCTGAATATATAGGTAAATTTCCCCAAGCCATGAATCAAAAAGACACAGTATTGAACTGTCTTTCTAGCATTTCATTCAAGAGGTTCATCAGGGACAGAGGACGGAAGACATCTGTCATCATCACTCCAAACACGTTGAAATCAACATGAAATGCAATCAGATATTTTATTTTATTTCATTTTTAATTTTTTTTAAGATTTTATTTACTTATTTGTCAGAGAGAGAGAACACAAGCAGGGGGAGCTTCAGGCAGAGGGAGAAGCAGGTTCCTCGCTGAACAAGAAGCTTGATGCTGGACTGGATCCCAGGACCCTGGGATCATGATCTGAGCAGAAGACAGACGCTTAACCAACTGAGCCACCCAAGCATCCCAGAATTGGATATTTTAATGCATACTTCAGTTTTAGGGCAAAAAGGGAATTCCTGCATATTGGAAATGAAGAAGGAAAGAGTGTCATTATAGAACAGAAAGTGGAGCTGCAAAGCTTTGGAGAGCTACTTCTTTTGGGCAGGGCTTTCAGTAATAAATAAGTTAGGGTGCTGAGCCCCGAGTCTCCTCTCTACTTTGGAGCTGAAACTCCAAGGAAGGGCAGATCATTTCACACAAGACAGTTTAAAATAATTACAGCCCTTGGCTTAGTGATCTATCAAAACGTAAGCAACTTGGGCTAGGTTATATGGGTGGTAAAAATGTGTCACTGGCAAGTAATGAGAAACTCAGGCTATGCCACTGATACAGATCCATACGTACATTAACCGTGTTATTGAGGTAACCTGAGATATTGATATGATGTCCATATTTAGTTAAGTGTACGATATCACAATAGAGTGGTATTCCAGGCAAAAAACCCTCAAAGCTTCCCTCATTTCTACATTACATACTAGATAACTCAGAGGACAAAAAGAATCTCATAGATCAGAAAGCTGGATGAAGATCACTTCAGAATCTAAATTACAAAGCAAAAAAAGAAACAAATTCAATGAGAAAGAATAAGCAGATAAAACAAACATGAGATCTGACACTCAAGAAATGGGTAATACAGTAACATGAGAGATACTTTAAAATATGTGTATTCATGTGTTCAACAAGGTAAGCGATAGAATTGATAAAACACTAGTAGTACATTTTGAAAAGCACATGAATTTGAAAAGGAACAAAATAGAAAGTCATAAAACATTTCAGCAATTGAAATAAATATTAAATTTTGGGCAAATTACACACAAAACTGAAAAACAGAAACCACCAGAATGCTAACATGTGACCATCAGCAAGTTAGTCTATGTTTTTTAGATTCCAATACAATTCTTAAAAGTTAAGTGTAAAATGCTTACACAGTTCTTGGCACACTTCTAATGTACAATAATGGCAACTGGTATTATTGTGTATTGTCTGTATCAAAACCTGTTGTAAAAGATAAAATGATGCTAATGGAGGAGAGAATAAGGTCCTGCATCCATCTATAAGGCGTTCAGTTAGGACACAATAGAAAAAATGAAGGCAAGATGATATTAGAAGTGATATGGCTGATAATTTTTCAGAATGGATGATACAATCCTAAAGTTGAAGAAGCACTAAATTAGATGAATTTTTGTATTACCACAGAATATCAAAAATAAAGTGAGAAGAGATGCTGTAAGATACGGATATGCTAAATACAAGGAAATTACATTTTGAATTTACATCAGCTTTTTGAATGTCAAAAGATAGCAAGATATTTTAATTGTTGAAAGTAAATAGAATTAAATTATACTAAGTTTATCCATTTTGTTCTGAATTTTGTCTATGTTTTCAGATTTATAAAAATGTTTGCTTTTTAATCAGCTAGGTCAATTTTTATAGTTTTCATTTTCCTGAGAAAAATTCTCAGGCTTGGTTTAGTTTATAAACTGTGTTTCCTAATTCTATTGTCTGAGGTGCCTATGGATCTTTTTCTGTTAGTTTTTGTTTCTGCTAGTTTCTCCTCAGTTTGTCTTATCTCTTCAGGTACTTGAAAAATTACATGTAGAAAAAAATTGAACCCCGGCATTTTATCTCATTTCACAGATGCTTTTCATTTGCTCCTACCCAGATGCTTAGAGGCATTAGCACTTCTGGATCAACTTGATAGGGAGCCCACATGTCTAGTTTGCCTGAGGAAAGCCTATTTTATGCCTATTTATCTGGCCTTCTATCTGGTTTAGTATTTGCACCATTTAAACAAAATTTGATGAATAATTATCAAAAGTTACTGCATTAAAATAAGCCAGGATGGTTTGGGAAAACCTCTGCTTTTATTGATGGATCCTCTATGAGGACACGATGATTTCAAATGCTGAAGAGGTCAGGCAGATTCTCCAGAGTGCTGTAGAGTTAAAAGAGCATGACTTGCTCACCTACCTGAACTCTATTGGAAATGCAGAAGACGACTCAGGAACACTCTAGTTTAGTGCTGTGAGTCTCCATACTGGGCAGCAGCAGAACTAAGATAGCTGAATCAGATGAACGTTTATTCACAATGCATTGTGTTAGTAGAATTCACAGCACTGTCGAGACAGTTATGCAAAATGAGAGGGCACTGGACAGAAAGTACCTGGTCTCTGATAGCAGCAAGGGTCACAGTATATGAAATGGAAATATGTGATATGAATAAGAGAGACCTGAGTAGACCGAGTCCCTCTAATAGCTGGACCAGTTGCTCCCCGCTTTTAAATCTAGTGTGTTGATGCTCTTCCTGAACATCTCACCTGGGAAAGTTACCCAGAGAGGTGAAGCCAATTCAACGCAGGCCTCACCCATGACTGATCTCATTTTCCTGAGTTTGTAGAGTCAGAGCCCGGTGCACTTGGGGACATGGATGCTCTTGCCTCAGGTTTATTGATGTCAGCTCTCCTTCTTTGCTGTGATTTAGGCCTCAGAGGCCTTCATCTGACCCTGCAGCATACACGTGCGAGCCTTTTGGAGTGAGGACCTTATGCTGACATGTCTCAAAGTGCAGAGATAATAGACAACTTGGATTCCTAAGACACGTGCGTGCCAAAGTGTGGGACAGAAACCCCACAGAAGTGCAAAGGCTTATTTCTAAATGAAATGTCTGTAGGCCTAGTGGTTTGTTGAGATATCTCCTGTACAATGTAAGGAAAAAAATACTACGCTTTGCGTAATATCGTTTTATTCATGAGTTGTTATAGCCTGTTCAGTTGGTGTCTTGATAGGCTGCTGTTTTAAGGATTTCAAGTTATGAAAGCTTCCCCAGGCTGCAAGGCAAGGAATTCTGCTCAGTAACTTGGTATTGAGACCCAGAAATCCAAAGCAGATTGGTATCCCTTCTAGATGCTGTGGGATGAGTCCATATAAAAGGACTCCCTAGGATTTTTTGAAGAACGCTGGTACCTTTCAACAAGTAATTATTTTTAGTTGTCTACCTAGGTACATATGCAAAGATACTAATTAAATTTTATTAATGATATTCACATTCGAAACATGCTGAGCATATAAATATCTACATAACTAATATATAACTAAACACTAATATAAAACAAATCTATATCTATTATCTGTTGTCTACATATCTCCAAATCTTATTAAATCACATGAGATAATAGTCCTGAATTTTAGGGGAAAAATGTCATATAATGATATCATGTAATAGTATAACCCCAATTTTATATAGTATCTGGTACATATTAGGTACTTAATAATATGTACCTTATTGATGAATAAAACAACACTTTATTGTCCTGCAACAATAAAAAGATACACACTCCAACCTAACTTTCCCTCCCTATGTCACCCTAGTTTTCCTTTCCAGAGAATAAGTTTTATCGTGAATGTGTGTGGCTTTTTTTTTAATATGAGAGCATATTTCCTGTCTTATGTTCCTCACATCATATTTGCTCTTTCCACCCACTGCAATCTGGTTTTCAGTTCTATATTCCACTAAAATATACTGGAAAGATTTAAAAGAATCTTTCAATGGAACATTGAGGGATAAAGCTGACTGCAGGGACCGTGGGCTCCATTCACTCTGTGGATACCACCTCAGCTCCTGAGCATCTCCTTCCTTGGTTTCTCGGCACCAAATGTTTGTTTTCTCACCTCCGTGACCATTTCTGCTACATCATTTGTTTTTGCTCCTCTTCCTTAATGTTGGTAACTTTTATCCTTTACTCTCTTATTTTCTCCCTCCAGGGTATTATCACTCCTGTAGCTGCCATGTAAATCCCAAATTACATTTCCACTGAGCTCTCTCTTCGAAGAGTTCTGATCTCATCTACTCACTTCATTATCTTTCTCCCTACTTTCAACCTTGCTCCATCTTTGGCATCTCCAATCTTTGTTAAGGACACCTTTCTCCTTTGACATGCAAATCAGAAACAAGGGTAATGTCACACCCTCTAATGATACACAAAGCATTTTTATTTCACTCATTAACATATCTCCTTCCTATCCCATCCTCCCCATTTCCTTGGCTCTTCCCTTAAATTTAAGCTCTATTATTCTTCCTCTAGTTTATTGCAGTGGTCTTTCCATTCAAAAAGTTACCTTTTATTTTACCTTTCTAGAATTCATTCTAATATTGCTAGTGTAGAAAAATTACAAATACTAAATGGTCTTGTCATTCCTTAATGTCAATCTGAGAATGCTGTTACTAATTTTTTTTAAAGGCTATAGGCTATAGACTTTTTTTTTTTTTTTGGCCAGAATTCACAAGAATATCTGTCTATCTTTCCAGACTTAATTTCACAAGGCTCTTTTCCTAACTGCTTGTAGTATTCCTCATGCAGAATTGTTTTTGTCTCTGCCTTGCCTCTATATTGCTAAAACTTCTTTTTTTTTTTTTTTAAAGATTTTATTTATTTATTTGACAGACAGAGATCACAAGTAGGCAGAGAGGCAGGCAGAGAGAGAGGTGGAGGCAGGTTCCCTGCGGAGCAGAGAGCCTGATGCTGGGCTTGATCCCAGAACTCTGGGATCATGACCTGAGCCAAAGGCACAGGCTTAACCCACTGAGCCACCCAGGCACCCCTATATTGCTAAAACTTCTGCTTGAAAAACCACTGTATGTTGCTCTCTTCTTTCTTTACATTGTCATTTTAATGGCATTTTTGCCATGTCATAAGGAACTCCTTTTCTCATATTTTGTGTAGGCTGCTTATGTTGATGTTTGGGGTTAAATGTTTCCTTATATTTAAAAAGTACCTTTACTCCCCAGGAAAAGTATTGTCAAATCTCATACGGAATAAATTTTTAGGAATTTTCCAATCTCTATTACTTAGATTAGTTGATCTAATGAAGTAGATATGTTCTTCCTCCTGTCGTTTTCCCATTTCTCTTCATGAAGTCAGTCTTGATACAGTTTTAAATTAGGACTTCCTTTTCCCTCCTGGAACTTATATTAGAAATTCTACCCTTTTGGAGCCAGAAGATTATCACAGACGAGTAATGATAAAGATCAAATATTTTCCTCTTTTATGCAAATACATACACAAACTCCTCCTCCCACTCCCATCCATACACACAGTCAATAGAAAACCACGTAGCTTAGGATTTGTTGTAAAATTGAAAGAAGAAAGTAATGTCAAATGTACTCAGTGAAAGTAAAACATAGCAAACTCTATCCTACTGGAAGAACTAGATCATGTTAAAGCATCCTGTGAAGGATATTGTTTACTTATTTATCAATATTCCATATTAGAATCTCAGAGTCTATCCATCCGTGCCTGTGTGTATATAGACCACGAAAGTGTATTTTTTAAATACTAAACTTTATAGAGACATAGTAAGGTTTCTTGTGGATGACTGAACATACCTTCAAACAAAATGATATCTTTTATTTTATTATATAAACATAGAGGTTAAAAGTCTCTAGAGGCTGACAGCTCAAAATGGGACTGTAACTTTCCCTACTGAATATAACATAAAAATTTCACAGAATGTCAAAAATATTTGGACACATTCAAAAACAAGATCAATCTGGCCTCCTTTCTAAACATAAGCCAAAGAAAAGGGCACTGTGCTACCACAAAAATAATTTAATATGCTCCTTTTCTTGGCTCACTCAGGGACTCCTGACATTAAAAATGACTTGTCTAGTACTTTTGTTTCTTCCACCTTTTAGATAAAAATCATTAAACCCAATCATCAATTTGCCCCTGCTTCTGGACAGCACCCGATTCAGAATACACTCTTCCTTCATTAAGCCCTCTCTCAAGAACACACAGGACAATCTCAAACACTATAGCAAGCCTTTCTTAGGTCTCTCTTACTTAGAAGCTCCAGGGTTCCTCATAGAATGATCTGATGTTCTTGATGAAGAAATTAATAAATCTTATGTTGTTAAAGATTATAGTATGTTCTTGGTGATTTTGTTCATTGGGAATTGCCAGTTATATAATTAAACAGTAATGACTATAAAGTGTGGTCTGATATAACTATCTAGATTTATCTTAAAATAAAATAATGATAAATGCTAGCCACCTCAGGGAGGCAGTAAACCCAATGACTCATTAGAATCACCTGGAAATTATAATTTTGTGTTAGGGAGGCTTGTTAGGGTCACTTTTTAAAAATGTCTCAGATGATACTGTCATACAGAAAAGATTGAGTAATTTTGGTTTAAGAGAATGATTCTAGATTAGTTTGCATTATTCTTCTTCTGAGATTTGCATTCCAGGTCTATACATTTCCCATGGCATCTTGCCCTGGGATACAAGGTTCATACTGTTAGGTTTCTTCCCTAAAGGCAACAAATTCTTTGTCTCTGCAATTTCTGAAAGTCTTTTAAAGAAGTCTTTATATACCGAGTTTCTATCAGATGGTTTCTATGGAAGGCTTGGCTTCCCTTCAATATTTTCTTTGAAATTCTGAAGGCCAACTTTAATAGAATTACAAAATTGTCTCTTCATCTTAATCAATCTGTCTTTTCAGTGTTGGCTGCATTATTTCTGATCCCCTCAGCATTCTCTGTGCCCTCTAGGCATAGGAAGAGCAATTTTACCCCAATTTGTGTGAAGAGTAATTTCCTGAAAATATTTCTCTTCCTGTTTGGGCCCATTTAATTCTCCTCTGTTCAGCCATTAAACATCTCCCAGTCTCAGCAACTCAAAGGCCTTGCTGTTTAATGAGCTGGTGCTTGATGAATTTTACTCGGTGGTTGTTCTTCAGTTTACCATTACCAGGGATATTACAGCAGCTTCAGACTTCTGCCTTTTGGGAACTGGTATAATCCTAGGGAAAAAAAATAGGCAACTGAGAACTTATTTCCTTTCCAAATACAGTTAAGTTTTTTCATTAAAAAGTATACTCCATTTTTTGTAGTTTTTCTCTTTCCCTGACCAACCCCTACTTGTAAAAACTTTACAACAAGCTAATATTGACTAGTGTTTAGAACCCTCCAGGCACCTGGGTGGCTCAGTCGGTTAAGCACCCACCTTTGGCTCTGGTCATGATCCTGGGGTCCTGGGATTGAGACCCCCAAAGAGCTCCCTGATTAGCAGGGAGTCTATCTCTCTCTCTCTCTCTGCCTGCCTCTCTGCCTACTTGTGCTCTCTCTGTGTCAAATAAATAAATAAAATCTTTTTAGAAAACCCACATATATTTTGATAGAACTACTTGAATTAAAAAAAAAAATAAACACATATATGGAAAACTGGTTAACTGAACTTTTTAAAAAAATATTTTATTTTATTTGTTTGACAGAGAGAGAGCACAAGGAGGCTGAGTGACAGGCAGAGGGAGAAGGAGAAGCAGGATCCCTGCTGAGCGGGTGGTCCAATGTGGTGCTGGAACCAAGCACTATGAGATCATGACCTGAGCCCAAGGCAGATACTTAACTGACTAAGCTACCCAAGTGCCCCTGAACTTATTATTCAGCTGATTGCACCAGCATAATTCTAATACGCTTATAGGTAAGATGTACAAATAATATTTATATATCAAACAAATTTATTTTAAAGTAAAAATAATTATAAGGTAACAGTAAACCCACCATATATTTGAATCTCAAAATCAAGAGTATATTTTACATTAAAGGACCAGGAAATCTTTTTTTTCCTTGTTATTCTTTGATATCAGTGTCTTCAGAAGTGTCAGACAGAAAGTTAGTAAATTCCAATAATAGTTTGATTTTCTCACCCAACAGACTCCACCAAAAAATGCTAGAACTGATGCCTGAATTCAGTAAAGTCACAGGATACAAAATCAAAGTACATAAATCTGTTGCATTTCTTTCTATACACTGATAATGAAGCAGCAAAAAGAGAAATAAAGGAATTGATCCCATTCACAATTGCACCAAAAACTATGAGATATCTAGGAATAAATCTAACCAAAGAGGTAAAGGTCTGTACTCTAAAAACTATAGAACACAAAAAGAGAAATTGAAAATGAAACAAAGAAATGGCAAACCATTCCATGCTCCTGGATTGGAAGAATAAATACTGTTAAAAAGTCCATGCTACCAAAAGCAATCTACACATTCAATGCACTCCTTATCAAAATACCCCAGCATTTTTCACAGAGCTGAAACAAATAACCCCAAAATTTGTATGGTACCACAAAAGACCTGGAGTAGCCAAAGCAATCTTGAAAAAGAAAAGCAAAACCGGAGGCATTACAATTCTGGACTTCAAGCTATAGTACAAAGCTATAGTCATCAAGAAAGTAAATCTTTTGGAAGTTCATTTGTTGAAGGCGAAATGTCAAACATTACTATTAACGCTATTATAAATCCAGTTTAAAACTTCGACACTGAGGATAAAATCACTTGTTTATGCAGAGATAATGTTAAAAATTCTGGTGAAGCATCTTGAAAAAAATAATGTTCTTACTAAATTAAAGAACCTATAGGATAGAAATGTACTTAAAATTTATAAATCAGAAATTTTTAACAATTAAATTATTAACATTTACCTTTATGAAAGCAAGGAGTGAATTAAAGTAAAAGTTGAGAGTTTTAATAGCACTGTTTAATTATGAAATTCAATATTTGAAATATTTCAACCTATAAGAATGCTTATTTTTATGAATATTTTATTTTTAATTGGTTGAATATGTATTTAATACTGATGAACTCAAATTGAAAAGCCTTATAATTTTGCAAAATTGGTAAAATATTCAATACTCCTAAAAAACACATTGAATTCTGGCTTGTGAAAGTATTTATTGAAGAAGTGTTTTCTTAATGGAGAAAAACAGTTCTGTGAAAATATTTTCTTTGAACTATTCATGTTTCAATATGAAAAATAAATAAATTTGAGAATAACAACCAATTTGCAGAATTTGTTCTGAGCTTACTAAGTAGTGACAGCTCTAGGAAAAAAAAATGGTTTCTCAATTGAAACCCCCACGTACTTCAGGGAAAATTTATATAAAGAGAAAATTATTTAGAAAAGTTGGAACTTTGTTTTAAAGCATAACATGTAACTTAGAAAGAAATTACTGTTAATTAAAAAAAGTATATTAAAAGTACCAAAGAAAATACTGGGAAAAAATCTTGAGGAAGTACTACTGAATATAGTATTAAAGTTTTATTTGAGTATTAAAATACATGTGTGTGTGTGCCAAGAATAACTTGCTTATGCTATTTTAAGTGTTAATCAGTGTTTTCCATTTTGTTTCAATGTACATGAATATAGTATTTAGTTTTTGATAATGATTTTATGTTTTTAAAATAGCTTTTGAGAGAGTGTGTTAGAATAGGTATTCCATGAATAATGAAAAACAAATTTATTGGTCAATAACATTTTAAAAGCTTTTTATCAATTTAATTATTTTCAGTGTCATTTTACACTGTTAAAGTTGTCACTGTTTAGAAATAACTTGTGTGACGAACAGTCTTAGAATTTGAAATTTTCTGGGAAATGTGGAAGCCAGACTTGATACTATGTTGTTGAAGTCTAGTTTACTTCCAAATTACTCTTACCCTTTCAAATTACTAACCCTAAATAGCAATGCTTTAACAAAGGCATGACATCCTAGTATCTTTTTATCTGCCTGAGTCGGGGTCATCTTGCATTATTCTTGTACTTTCTTAGGTTCTGGTGATCTTAGATTCTATCTTGCTAGCTTTGTGACCCTTTCTAAAAGATATATTTTAAATTATATCTAGACATTAAAAAAAATTATTCAATAGCATTTTGGTTTGAAGTTCCTAGTCTGCCTTTATGAAAAGCTATTAAAATACACACACACACACACACACACACACACACACACACACATATGATGATTCTTTCTATCTCTTGAGTAATACCTTGAGTTAATATCTAGTAATAACTAGGACTCAGATTTTTTGACTCTTGCTTCATGATATTATTTTTAGTCACTGTCACTCTTATGTTTAATTGGACAAAGTATAATTGGACATTCTTTAGAAAAGTATGGCAATCAGATATTTTTACATACTTTTCATTTTACATCAAAATTATACATTAATAATTAATATTTTTGAAGGTTTCAGGAATGAGTAGAAATGACATTTTTTGGCAAAAAGTATGTAAATTGTATGGAGCAATATTCTATTTATGAATTTCTTTCAAATTAATTCAATTTAATTTAAATCATTCAATGGCAAAGTAAGTAAAATAAATGTCATCTTTGTGGTCATGTAAAACCTTACAAAACAATTAATTTATCAAAATAACAAATACATAACTTAGAACTATTTTATTAATTTCAAATATGCTGCTTTTCTTACCTATTCAGCCTTGTTTTAATGAAGTAATTAATCTACAATGACAAAGTCCTTTTTAAAACAGTTAAGCACCACCAAAACAAAATAAACAAAACAAAACAAAACAAACTTGCTTATTTTTCTTTCTCTCTCTCAATAACCTGATTTAGTACTTACCAAACAAAAGCTGAGCAAGATGTAACAAGCTATTTCTTCCTCAAGTTCTGTGTCACATAAGAATGGAACATTCTTTGCTTGAAGATAATTAAATAGATCCTTGTGTGGTGGAGTGGTTTAAATTCTCCAGTACAACTACATGCAGTGTTAATCACCAAAGGGAAGAATAAAGTAGGGACTAATACTTGAATCTATTTGACCAGAATCAATTCTTTTGTCTTTTTTGGGATAAAAATTGCTTATTTTAGTCCCTACTTAGAACATCTGGCATGCAATAAATAACTATGAGACTTAGAAAAAAGCTAGAATTTGACCTATGTTAAAAAGAGTAATTAGTCAATGAAGACAAACCCAGAGATAGCCCAGATGTTGGAACTGGAATTATCACACAAGGGCAATGAAATATCTAGTAAAATATTTTAAAGTATTTAAATGGAAAAGTATGCATAATTAGATGGGAAATTTTAGTAGAGAGATGAATAATATATAAATATTGAATTAGAAGAGATTGCAAAGGAAATTTTTCAAATTGAATCCCAAACAGAAATAAGTACTTAAAAAAAAGAAAAGAAAAGAAAAGAAAAATCTTCTAGGAATCTATGTTATGTGGATATAACATATGTTTAGTGGAGCCACATAAGTAAGAAAGTAAAGAAATGAATAATATGGCAGAAGAAACTTATGAAGAGAGATGATGCTAAGAGTTTTCTAAGATTGATCAAAGGTAAACTTCACAGATGAAAAAAGCTCAGGGAAACATAAAGATAAATACAGAGGAAACCACACCCAAGCATTTTAGAATGAAACTGTTGAAGCCAAAGTAAATGAGAAAATCTTAAGAGCTATCAGAGAAAACAACAACAGCAACAAGCAAAGAGAAACAATCATTAGAAAAAATAAATTCCAGGGGCGCCTGGGTGGCTCAGTGGGTTAAGCCACTGCCTTCGGCTCAGGTCATGATCTCAGGGTCGTCGGATCTAGAGCATTGGGCTCTCTGCTCAGCGGGGAGCCTGCTTTCCTCTCTCTCTCTCTGCCTGCCTCTCATCTAATTGTGATCTCTCTCTATCAAATAAATAAATAAATAAAATCTTAAAAAGAAAGAAAGAAGCACTAAGCACAAATTATTTCATCAGTAATGCTATCAAATATTTAAAGAAGAAATTATACTAATTGTGATAGGCGATTTTGTGTGTCAATTTGACAGGCTTTGGGGGGCCCAGGTTAAAGATTATTTCTGCTAGGGTATTTCTGCATGAGATTAGCATTTGAACTAATTAACATTTGAACTAGTGGACTCAAGTCTACTCCTTAAAATAGATCGCCCTCCCATTGTGGTTGTGCATTATCCAATCCACTGAGCCACTGAATAGAATAAAAGGCAGAAGAAGATATATCTTGAAAGAAGTTGCTGTGGCCGATGTCAAAGAGGTTACTGCCTATGTTCTCCTCTAGGATTCTGATGGATTCCTGCCTCACGTTGAGGTCTTATCCATTTCGAGTTTATCTTTGTGTGTGGTGTAAGTGAATGGTCAAGTTCCATTCTTCCACACATAGCTGTCAAATTTTCCCAGCACCATTTATTGAAAGAGACCATGTTTTTTCCACTGAATATTTTTTCCTGCTTTGTCAAGGATTATTTGACCATAGAGTTGAGGTCCATATCTGGACTCTGTACTCTGTTCCACTGGTCTATGTGTCTGTTTTTGTGCCAGTACCATGCTGTCTTGGTGATCACAGCTTTGTAGTAAAGCTTGAAATAGGCAACGGGATGCCCCCAGTTTTGTTTTTCTTTTTCAACATTTCCTTAGCAAATCAGGTTCTCTTCTGATTCCTTACAAATTTTAGGATTGTTTGTTCCAGCTCTTTGAAAAATGTCAGTGGAATTTTGATCAGAATGGCATTGAAAGTATAGATTGCTCTAGGCAGTATAGACATTTTAACAATGTTTATTCTTCCGATCCATAAGCATGGAATGTTCTTCCATCTTTTTGTGTCTTCTTCAATTTATTTCATGAGTGTTCTGTAGTTCCTCAAGTACAGATCCTTTACCTCTTCGTTTAGGTTTGTTCCCAGGTATCTTATGGTCCTTGGTGCTATAGTAAATGGAATCGGCTCTCTAATTTCCCTTTCTGTATTTTCATTGTTAGTGTATAAGAAGGCAACTGATTTCTGTACATTGATTTTGTGTCCTGCCACATTACTGAGTTGCTGTATGAGTTATAGTAGTTTGGGGGTGGGGTCTTTGGGGTTTCCCATATAAAGTATCATGTCATCTGCGAAGAGAGAGAGTTTGCCTTCTTCATTGCCAATTTGAATACCTTTTATTTCTCTTTGTTGTCTGATTGCTGTTGCTAGGACTTCTAATACTATGTTGAACAAGAGTGGAGAGAGTGGCCATCCTTGCCATGTTCAACAGTGGCCAGAGCAACTTCCTTCAAGGTATGTCTTCAAAGTCAAAGGAAACAAAAATGAAAATGAATTTTTGGCACTTCATCAAGATCAAAAGCTTCTGCACAGTGAAGAAACAGTCAATAAAACAAAGAGGCAAACAACAGAATGGGAGAAGATATTCACAAATGACGATACAAAGAGCTGATATCTAGGATATCCAGGATCTATAAAGAACTCCTCAAACTCAACATACACAAAACAGATAATCATGTCAAAAAATGGCAAAAGACATGAATAGAACCTTCTCCAAAGAAGACATACAAATGGCATACAAAAAAACACATGAAAAAATGTTCATCATCACTGGTCATCAGGGAGATTCAAATCAAAACCACATTGAGATACCACTTTACACCAGTTAGAATGGCCAGAATTAACAAGGCAGTAAACAACAACTGTTGGAGAGGATGTGGGGAAAGGGACACCTTCTGACACTGTTGGTGGGAATGCAAGTTGGTGCAGCCACTTTGGAAAACTGTGTGGAGATTCCTTAAGAAATTAAAAATAGAGCTACTCTATGACCCTGCAATTGCACTGCTGGATATTTTCCCCAAATATACAGTTGTAGTGAAAAGAAGGGCCATCTGTACCCCAATGTTCATAGCAGCAATGGCAAAAGTCACTAAACTGTGGAAAGAACCAAGATGCCCTTCAACAGACAAATGGATAAGGAGATGTGGTCCATATACACTGAGTATTATGCCTCCAACTGAAAGGATGAATACTCAAATTTTGTATCAACATGGACGGGACTGGAAGAGATGCTGAGTGAAATAAGTCAACCAAAGAGGGTCAGTTATCATATGGTTTCACTTATTTGTGGAGCATAAGGTATAACAAGGAGGACATGGGGAGTTGGAGAGGAGAGGGGAGTTGGGGGAAACTGGAGGGGGAGATGAACCATGAGAGACTGTGGACTCTGAAAAAAACTCTGAGGGTTTTAGAAGGGAGGAGCGTGGGAGGTTGGATGAGCCTGGTGGTGGGTATTATGGAGGGCACATATTGCATGGAGCACTGACTGTGGTGCATAAACAATGAATTCTGGAACACTGAAAAGAAATTAAAAAAATAATAATAAAGGCTTAAAAAAAAAAAAAAGAGGAAGGAGGACTCTTCCCCCAACCCCCTTCTATTTCCTTCCTTACAGTTTGAGCTGGGACATTTTATCTTATCTTCACTGGCCCTCAGACTAAGATTTACACCACCAGCTCCCCTCTTTCCCAGGCCTTCAGACTCAGACTAAATTTTATTGTTGGCTTTCCTGGATTTTCAGCTCCCAAATGACAAATTGTGGGACTTTTCAACTGCTATAACCATAGAAGTCCATTCCTTATAAATCAAACTCATTTTACATAGATAGATGGACAGATGGATGGATAGATGGGTAGATAATGGGTACAGACAGAGAAACAAAAGTGTGTTTACATGGGAAAGAAATGAACTTCAAACTTTTTTACTCTGTATATAATAAACTCATTGCAAAAGGATCATCATTAATATAATAAATGTAATTGTAAATGAAAAAAATGTATTTCTAAAAAACATGAGAACATCTTTTTATTTAAATAAATGGCAAATAATGCATGAAATATTTCTTTTTATTAAGTATCAGAGAAATACCAATCAAATCCCATTGAAATATTTTATATCGTGGTACAGGATGAAGGTAACAAAACAATAAACACACACACATGTACACACACAAATCCAAAATAGTACTCATAAGATACAGCAAAATGAATCGGGAAATATTTTATTTAGAATATTGTGACAAATATATGGAACACACTAGAGCTTTTTTTTTGTTATTGTTGTTACATGGTGGGTAGAAATGAAATGAAATGAAAATGTAAAAAAAAAAAAAAAAGTTAAGCCATTCTATCAAGTAGTCATATTTGACTTCTCATTCTTCAGAACCTCTAACAGTTTTAAATTAAATCTAGGTTGCCTACTAAAAGATGAGAATTTCCAATTAAAAAAGAAAAAAGAAGGTGGAATGACTAGATTCTCTATTCAAATCTTCAGAGTATTTTGCATGGCAGAGGGGTAGGAGAAGAATGACTCTGTGAGTCATTGGAATTCCAAGTATTATTCTTTTAGACTCAGAGAGGATGACATGTCATTTAATAAGCACAGAGCTGTCATTCAAAAAAAATGCCAATTAAATTGAAATATGTAAAAAAATTTTTCTCACTCATGTCAAGTCTTAGATTCATGCTTTAGGACAATATGTTTATAGATTAATATTTGACTTACATATTCTACAGAAGTATTTAATAGGGAAAGGGACATTCAAAATGGATCCCTATAATTTAGGGATGGAACAAATGAAAAAGTGAGGAAGCACTGTTTTGTAGATTTTCTTGATTTTTGTTTTTCCAAAAGAAACTTAAAAATACAGTGATGTGCTGCTGTTAGATGGAAGTAATGTCTTATTTAAATGGTTTTAATCAGTGCTGCATTCTATTATTGCTATTATTTGTGGAGTAGTGGCAACAGTTCTAATAGTACTATTAGAAGTGGAAACTCATGCATTTGTGGCTGATTTAAACATTTCAAATGTAACTGAAGCACATGGTCGGGAAGCATCCTTACTCTTTCTGCTAGATGAAAACTGTACACCATAAAAATGTACACCTAGAACTCAAATACATAAAAGCTATTGTTTTTAGTTGTTACTTTAAAGGAACTTGTTTTTCTATGAAATTGGCAATTAAGTGATAAATGGATGACAGAGAGATGACTTCTTTTTTTCCTAATTTTCTCTTATTTTTCCTTTCTCTTTTTCCTATGCCCTAAATTTATTTTCCCCTCTTAATCTACATCCCACTTTTCTCTTTTTTAGTACTTAAAACTATGTTCCTATTATGTTCTATTTAGTTACATTTTTTTAATCTTTGTCTTTATTTTCCATTTTGTTTATTGGTCATTATTTAAAATTCTAAGATTTCATCCAGGAGGAACTGGTGTCAGTTCTGAACATGCCCCCTAGAAAAGAGAATATTCAAATATAGTACAAAAATCTATGAGAATTAACCATGATTTAACAAGGTTTGAAATGCTGCATACCCAAAGCCCATTCTACTGTAGAGGGAACAGTTGTAGGATCAAAAGTGTTTAAGCTAATTATTTAACCCTAGTTAGGAAACCAACATAACACTTTGAAGTAATTGAACATGAATTCCCTCCCAATAACCATAATTTTATGATGAATTTTAACCCTACTCTTTTGTACAAGTCTGACTTCAGAGAATTTTCTTAATCTCTCAGAGCTTGAAAACATTATCTATAAAATTGAGAATATGATATTCCCCTATTCACCTCAGAAGATTGTTTTTGTAAGGATAAGGGGAGAGATAATGCATGGGATAATACTGTGTACTCTATAAAGCTTTCTTCCAATGCACAAAGTAAGGTAAAAAGAAATGAAATTGTATTAAGTTCTTTGGTTCTCTAAATATATTTTCTCAGATAAGTATGATGTAATATATTACTCTAACTAAAATATAGCTTGCTGAACTTACAATTTTTAAAGCTGGGTCAATTCCATGCTCAGTAAAGGTTGGAGTTTTTAATTAGAAAATTACATTTTATTGGTGTTTTAGTGTATTTTATTTAACATGAAGTGCTCATTTTCAGTGATTGAATTTGTCTTAAGTTTGAGACTCTATCTTTTAAATAGCACTTTGAACTGTCCTTCAGAAAATTCAACTATGCATACACAGTTTGTACAATGCATCTTAATAATCATGGTAATTCCTTAAATGACATAGTAACACTGGAGTGCACTGGAAGAAATGCATTATTAATGTGCAGTTTCCTTTTTGTCATTCAGTAACAGTAATAGGTTAAAAAAAAAGCCACTCATTTTGTTTTATCTAATCCTTTACACATTCGCAAAATGGTATACTAGTTTGTGTATTGAAACAATTTTTCTCTTTTTGATGATAGTTATTTTGTTCATGTGTTGAAATTATGAACTAGAGGCACAAAATTCTCCATATTATAAACTGAGGTAAATGATCACTTTGAAATTGTGGATATGGAAGGTAGGTAGATAGATGATAGATGGTAGATAGGTAGATAGATTAAACAGAAATAATTATGTATTTTTTTGTAATTTTTAAAAATTTTCACTTTTTCCATAGTGGCCATACCATTCGTATACGGGTGAAGGAGACTGATCACTAGTCCTTCAAAAGGACACACAACTGTAATTTTCATTTGCTTCTTCTCAGTGGCTCTTCTCATCCTTTGCTGTGATTTACTGTCTCCTTCAAACACGTGATGTGATAATAGCTTCTTTGCCCATGAGAATGATATGCTGCAGTGCTAGGCAGTTGCACATATTGAAATGCAATTTCATACTTATTTTAAAAATTTAAGAATGTGAAAATTGTCAAAACTCTCTCTTGTCTCTACTATTTGTATACAGAATAACCTTCTTTGACCAGATTCTGAAAATCCTTGACATACTTCATGAGACAGTTCGAACCTCCTTTCCTATATTAGTAACACTAATAATAAGTGACAGGGATAATAATTACATTATTATCAGGATATTCAGCTCAATACTGAACCAATTCTAGACCAGAGTAATTTTCTTTATAAATCCACTCATCTATGTGTGTATGTATAATGGCTATCTTCCAAGGAATTTAAAGTCCCATACTTAACTCCCTCATTTATTTCCAAAATGTGCTTCAAAAAATATGTCATGATTAGAAGTGAAAATAAAAACAGAAAGTATTTATATATCAGCTAAATGAAATGTATTGTGTCAACACACTGAGGCTGTAGCCACTGACTTGCTTTTCTGTAACAAGAAAAAGAAAAGAATTACAGTGTATTTGTCCTCTAATCTGTTATTGGTAATTTTTGCATTGCTACACAATTATGTATTTGGATGTTGCACACTTAATGTAAAGTGATCATTAAAAAAAATAACACACCACTAGTAATCTGTAAGGTTAAAAATAGTATTTTGTTATTTTAATACAGGAAATAAATTTGGTGAGGCAACTGTTCCTTCTGCTAATTTCATATTATATAGCCCTTGTTAAATAAACTCAGTAAAATTTCAGCTATATCTATATGTGTTTTTAATAGTATTTAATTTCTTCGGTATGTGAATGGTCAGGAGTCTTTAGAGACCTGTTCAAGGACAAAGTTGGTGGCAGGATTTTTAATCTGATATGGAGATTTTGAATTCTTTTTTTCTTGTATGCATTCAATAAAAAATAGATTAAGCTATTGAATTTCCAGAGGTTTTTATATAGAATTGAAATAAGTTCCTGACTCCCTCCCAGATCCTTTTGTGGTCAGTAGAGTCTCCCTTGCTAATATATCTAGATATTGGCTGATATCTGCCAGGAGAGTAGTTAAACTCTTGGAGCAGCTTCTCAGTGGGGCTATGATTTTTAAGTTACTGTGTAATGGAGTGTATTACCATTTACCATATGATGAGATAGCCTGTCTGTCAGCCAGGGAGCTATTTAAAGTTATATATAGGTCAAATGAGCCAAAAAGAGCAAAGGAAGATCAAGAATATTGAGTATCTCAAAAATAAAAAGATCAAAATATTTTAGGTACCAGGTGATTTCTTTCAATGGTTTTCTTTAATCTATTGATGAAATTGATTGTGAATCATTAAATGCATCAAGAAAAATGTATTTCAAGGGCATACATTTTCCCTCTTGAATCAACCATATGGTATACAGATCCTATTTCTACAAATGGTTTCATATATTACTATTCGTACTTACTAATGGAAGGTATCTTAAAATTTCCAATTTACACTTCTGGGATCAGATTATGTTTTCATCTCATTAAGAATCATTAGATGTCATTTCCTGAGTTATATTTTGTAGCTGAAACTACCATTCATTTACTATCTACTGTTTAAAGATACTAAGTAAATTATGTTAAATGATAAAAAGAAACATTTCGTTTGTCTTTCCAAAGGCACCTTCACTATCAGGAGTTCTGCACTAGCTTGCAAAACATGGCAGTGTTTACTGTGTAAATGATTGAAGGATTTAAAAAAGGACATATGTTATTTTCTTATTCTGTAGTTAAGCAGTTGAAAATGAGAAACAGGAAATTACATTTTTATAAAAATTATTTAAATAACTCTGACTCCAGGTCAGATGAACATTGGTATTTAAGATATTTTAAGTATATCTTTAATTATAGATTTTCTATTTACCTTTCTGTTTTATCAAAATAAATAGTATTCAGTGTTCTTTTCAGTTTTGGTTATACAAATCATTTTTTTTTAATAATCATTCTGTTAAAATAATTAAAACAGTGTTTTAAAGAAGACCTAATATTAAATAGTTTACATATAGATGTATATATATATATATATATATAATACATATATAGGTAAATATATATATGTATAATAATAATAATTTTTATATATGCATAAAAGCAGTCCATATAAGAAAGGCAGAATCCTGAGCAAATGTTAGGGAAAATCTGTTCCTCTAAGGATAAAATCCTTTTCCAGTAAAGACTGCCAAGTGTTATATTAGAGGAATGCCAACCTCGTATCCAGCATTCTGAAGCCCAGTTTAAATCCAACAATTTACTCTTTTAGCTTTACTTTTTTTTTGCTAGAATCTCCATTTTTAACCAAAATGTTTCAAAGTATTAATATACAAACAATGCAAGCTTCAGAAAGTTGTATTCATGTTTTACACAACTCCACTTCTTATATCTAGAAAGACAACACCCTATTGACCCCTAACTCTCTATCTCATGTTCTGAATAATCATGTTCTGTGTAAGCATTAGTCACTAAGGAAGAAGAGTCTAATTCCTACTCTTATTTTAGTGAAATCTCTGTCCATATATGGATTAATGCAAAAGTTGTGTCCAAATATTTAAAAATCAACTGTATTTTGTGTTTTTAATTTATTTCTTCATAACAGAAATGAGACATGACTCTTCCTAAAGCTCTTTGTATATTGCCTCTGGGAGTATCAACTATAATAGCCAACTTTGGAAGACAATTTGCCATGTACCATATGATCAGTTCTTCCACTTTTCTAACACACACTAGAGAAAAAGCCCACTTATGCAGACAATGAAAATGTATGATAATAGGTTTATTTATTTATGACAGCACCAAATTGGACACAACTTATATATTAATCCATTGGTAAAAAATCTAAATGAATTATAATAGCTTTATAATATTAGATAACCTGCAACTTCAAAAAGAACGAATGATACTGGTTGTTAAGAAGGATCATAATTGAGATGCCTGGGTGGCTCAGTTGGTTAAGCCTCTGCCTTCGGCTCAGGTCATGATCCCAGCGTCCTGGGATCGAGTCCCACATCAGGCTCCTTGCTCGGCAGGGAGCCTGCTTCTCCCTCTGCCTCTGCCTGCCACTCTGTCTGCCTGTGCTCACTCTCTATCTTTCTCTCTCTCTCTCTCTGACAAATAAATAAAATCTTAAAAAAAAAGGCAACTTTAAAAAAAAAAAGAATGCTTATAATTGTAAAGCCAACTAATATTACATCAGGCGCTATAGTGAGGAAGAATAATAAAATGAGGTTTAAGAGTACAAGAGAGTTAGATCTTCTGGAATTGAATCCTAGATCTGCTACTTAATTGTTTTGTGACAAGGAAGAAGTTAATCTCTGCTTTTTAGTTTCATCCTCTGAAAATTTAAGGTTAATAATATTTACCTTGTATATATTTGTTGTGAAGCTATGTGTGAATAATATATATTTGTATATATTCTTTAATATTCATGTATGCATATATTCTCTAATATGTATATATATACATAGATATGTACATATACTCTAGTACTATACTACAACAAACCTCATAGAGCAGCATTAGACAGATATCAATGACAGTAGTCATATATGGAGAAGGATATAGGGGAACATTACTCTTATCTCTCACATTTTGACTCTTAAATATGAATATTTCATGTATTAAACACATAATGGAAAATAAAAATATAAATAAGTCAAGCAAAGCTAATAGTAATATTCATCTTCAACTTTTTCTGATGTACAACATTTTATTCAGTTATTTATTTTTTGAAATCAAAGTACTAAATTGTATGGTAGTAATTATAATTAAACAGGAAAATAAAAAAATATAAACAAAATGATAGAATAGGTATCTGGGGAATCTTTCAAGGAAGGGAAACACTTTGAGTTGGGATTTTCACATTTAGTAAGATGGATATGTAGATCATAGTGGGCGCTGGATATCAGGTAATTGGACAGAATAAGCCAAACAGGGAGTGAGAACAAGCAGGAGGGGAAAAAAAAAGTGAAGTTTCTTTTCAGGATCCTTTACTTGAAATCTACTTTTGAGCAAGCCATCTGACCTCTCTAAAGCTCTGTTATCCCATTGAAAAACTAGTATGAAATTGTTTATCTCAAAGGGATAGTGCAGGATTGAAAGCAGTAGTATATGAAGAAGGGATTTATAAACTATAAATCCCCAAATATGTATTAGTTATTATTTTATTGTTATTAAGAAATACGTATATACAGAAACAGGGAGCTCAGCCTGACTAGAAGGAAAGGGTTACTTTGACAAGAAACAGAAAATGGCGTTTATATGTTGGATACACCATATTACGGAGGTATTTGGAAACACATAGGACTTGAAGGATCCGTACAAACATTGTGCTTCAAAAAATAATTGACAATTATATTTAAAATCTTGTCTGTTGGGGCGCCTGGGTGGCTCAATCGGTTAAGCCTCTACCTTCCGCTCAGGTCATGATCCCAGGGTCCTGCGATGAGCTGCGCATTGGCATTGACATCTGGCTCCTTGCTCAGCAGGGAGCCTGTTTCCCTGCCAGCTCTTCTCCCTGCTTGTGTTTGCTCTCTGTCCCTCTGTCTTTCTCTCTGTGCATCAAATAAATAAATAAAATCTTAAAAAAAAATAAAATCATGTCTGTTAACAAGCTAACATTCTGAAGATTAGATTCTATGTATGGCACTATCCTATGCATTTTATATATACTAATTCTTTAATCTTGCAAAAGGATGAAGAAAACAGTATTATTATCCTAGAGTTATAAATTAATAAACTGTGTGTCTCTAAGTCCCCAAGAGGTTACATGATAGGACTGAGGAAACACCTAGTGAGTATTAGATCTGAGGTATGAACACACACAGCCATGCTTTTAATACAATTCCATGGTTCTTCCTTTCCATGCACTACTTCTTCTTAGGTAATGGATATAAATAAGGAAAACTGTGGCTATGCAAACTTGTTTTTGAATGTAATATAAGAAAAAAAGACAATGACTTAAATTAAGGAAAAAGAGATCAGTTAACATATGTTAGGATGCCCCATTAGCATCCTCCTCCTTTACTCACATCCTTTGGTGGAGGAACCATGATAGATGTCACTAATAATAGGTGTGCATGGTAAAATGTATTGATATAAAGAGAATTTTCAAGGGTTTTTTTTCCTTTATTCTTTTTTTTCTTTATTCTTTTTTCTTTATTCTTTTTTTTCTTTATTCTTTTTTTTTCTTTATTTTCATTCTATCATCTTTTCTCCCTCAAGAGTAGATTTTTGTGTCCAATCCTTGAGAAAATAGAATATATTTCCAGATTTGGTTGCTATTTGGGAAATAGGTTTCCTTCGTTGTTAAAAACAAAAGTAAACTAGAATAAAGCACACACATGTTTAAATATTTTGTGTAGGCTCTACTTTCTTAATGGAATAGGGTAAATTAGACACCAACTTTTCTTGTATGTAATCATACTCATGTATGTGACATCCTTGTTGAGAAGAGAAGTGTACATAGCTTCTGCTCTTAAAAATCTATATACAGCAATAGGCAACTAACCATGCAGATATAGTAGAAGAAAGAGAACACTGAAAAGATAAGAACAGAAGGTAAAATGAAAATTAATAAAAGATAATGGATTTCCAAACACCTAAGCCAAAATAAGATGAGACACTATAATAAAAAAATCAAATGGAAAAACACTGAACCCTGGGAAGACCTCATTTTAGTTGGGAAATGTTTCTATGTTTTTAGGAATACTGAAACCTATCCTTAATTATACTACCTAAGGACATGATCGTTGGGAGCATATATTTAAAATAAGGAATCTAATGATAACAGAGAAAATATTTTCTTATAGGAAATTATTCAGGTTCGATAGGAATCTGATTTGATAGTATAGGAATCCTACTAATGATTCCATTATTAAATATGGGGAAAAAAGAAAAAAAAACTACGTATTTGGACCAGAGAATTATTCAATACAGAAAACTGGAATCTTGCACAGTTTTGAAAGAGCTAAAAGAAGAAAGATTAGGAAGATTAGTTCTAACTTCGAGGGTCTCCAGAAGTGAAGAAATAGGAAGGAAGCCACTGATAATGACCTCAGTTGCCACAGTCATTTAAGTAGGTGATTCTCACAGCAGGAAAATCTGAAGCTGCTGGCAACACTCCAGGTCAGCTAACAGTTGATTCCCACACAATCACTGGTTCTTGCATGAGTGCTCCTCATTAGTTGAATTCTAATAGGAAGATGTTGTGGGAAAACAGAGTTCGAGAACAGCAAGAATATAGAAGGAAACAGTTATCATGCTAAACTAATCACAGTCAATCCAGCACAGGTAGTGAGAAGATGGAACAGTTAGAGGCAAATTTTTTTGTTGGTTGTAATTCAAGAGCAAGCTAATGAAAACATGGGCTAGAGTGGAGACGATGGAAGCCGAGAAGATGAATAAATCATGATATATAGAGCTAACATTGGACATGTAGCTAGCATTTTTGAGGGCTTACAACATGCCAGGACCAATGATCTACTATATATGTAGATACGGTCTTCATTGAACAAATACTTATCTAGCACTTCACGTGTGTCAGGAACAATTCTTAAAGCTTTACACATATTTGCTCATTTATTTCTTATAACAACTCCATGAAATAGATGCTTATGGATCTACATGTTTTTTGCATGCAGAGAAATTGAGTAATGGAGCTCACACAGCTGGTAAATTGCTAGAGTTCTCACAGAAGTGCAAGGTAGAGCTGTGATTCAAACCCAGGTAATATGGGCTCCAGTGTCATACTCTGAACCTCTACAGCACAGTGCCTCTCATTCTAAATTCAATAGATTACTCTTTTTGTGAGAAAGGTACTCCTGCTTTGTTGAATGAGAAAATGGAGACCCAGAATGTTAAATGATTTGCCCATGATACATATAGTAAATTATCTAAGTATTTTGACTTAATTTTACCATTACATAAATTGGTGACTAACTATAGCAAACAAAGTAAAGAGAGAATTTGAAAATAATTTTTAAACTATCTAACCTTGAAGGTCTAAAGAACAGTGGTGTCACTGAAGAAAATAATGTAGTAATGCGGAGGATCATATTTGAAAAATGATATTCACTCTGGAATGGGTCGAATCTGAGGGGAACAGAACATTCAGGTGCACATGTTTTCCCTCCAGTTACAAGTCAGTTACAAATCAGGGATGAGTTTCTCCTAAAGAAGTAAAGTACTGATGAAATGTATCTGAGAACTAACCCAAGGCCTGTATATCAGGGCAAGATCGACAGAAGGAGCACTGGATCTTTTGAAGAAAACATGGATACAAAGGATAAGACATTCTCAGTAAGAATTCTAGAAGTACTTGGTATTGGGGTGTGTAAGAGTTGGGAGTGATTGTAAAGAAAGAAAGAGAATAGAGAAGTAGCTAATTCCACCCATCTTTTCACGTGTCCCGTTGAATCCCCCACTATCACATTCCACATAGATCATATCAGATAAAAAAATATATTCTATAAATATAACATGTAGTATTTTATAATATAAACATGTAATGTATATAACATATATACAGCATGAAACATTATATTCTATAATACATAACATGTATATATCATATATAATGTGTATAAAATATATATTCTATAATACATATAACATGTAATATCTATTACATATTATATATCTATTATATAAATTTCTATATGCATATATATGTGTGTGAGTGTGTGTGTGTGTATATATATATATACATATATATATATATATATACTGAAAAACCAGAGGCCTATTAATTTTTCCTTTCCTCATATCCTTATAATCCCTAAAAATTCCCTAAATATGACCACATATATTATTCATCTATTTTTTGTCCTTTCCTCATCCACTTTTATTTTCCCTGATGCAATTTTTATTCTGGAGATCCTTAAAAGAAAATAAATTTTTCTTTGGGAATAACTCCTTTTGTAGTCTCATACTATGTAGTGAATGTTCCTTCCAACTCCACTTGCCTGATAGGAACATATGATCCTTCACTACTCTACTAATGACAATTCTACTACATTCCAGGGAGTTTGAATTTGGATTTGGGAAGAGATGAGACTTTTCTTATTCTTTAACCTCTCTCTGAATCATTACTCACATGCCTGCATTAAAACATATGCTATATTAGTTGATGTTACTCTTCTATATTTAGTGAAATTTAGAAACTAGGCTCAAATTCAGCATCAGAGCTGACCGTTGTCCCTGCTGAACTGAATGCAGTTTATTGAAACTCTCATTTACATGGCTACACTCGGGACATCATTCAAACAGAACTCTTCTTGAAACTTGTTTAAATACTCTCATCTGTATTTAGCTCTCTCACTCTCTTATGCCACCCGCCATCTACCCAATTGCTTAAACCAGAAATCTGATACCATCCTAAATCCTACTACTTAATCATTTTCCCTATTCATGAAGCAACAAAGTCTTTCTGTTCTCTCAATTTTTTTTAAGATTTTATTTATTTACTTGACAGAGAGAGATCACAAGTAGGCAGAGAGGCAGGCAGAGAAAGAGAGAGAGGAAGAAGCAGGCTCCCTGCTGAGCAGAGACCCTGATGCAGGACTCAGTCCCAGGACCCTGAGATCATGGCCTGAGCCAAAGGCAGAGGCTTAACCCACTGAGCCTCCCAGGTGCCCCTATTCTCTCAATTTTATACATTTTTTCTATCCCCTCTAACTAACTACCCTTCCCAAAGCCACCATCATCTTCTCTATGAATGAAAACCAAAATAGCTTTTTCATTTCTTTTCATTCTGCCCTTCTCCAATCCATTTTTTATACTGTATGCAGAGTGATATTTCTAAATGCAAATTGATTCTATCACTTTCCGGCTTGACACCATTGATTTTCATTCTATTGCCTATAACAAGGGTACACAAACTTCCTCCATAAATGACCAGATGGTAAATATTTTAGGCTTTACAAGTCATGTGGTCTTGTCCCAATTGCTCAGTCTTGATGCTGTAGCACAAAATAAACCATAGAAAACACATAAACCAATGGGTATGGCTGGGTTCCAATGAAACTTTATTTACAAAAACAGGTGGCAGGTCGATTTGGCCCATGGGATTGTAGTTTCATTCCCCAGTCAGGAGACTAAAATTCGAAGTCTTGACCAATTGTTGATGTACTTGTAGTTGCTATTTCCTATGTTATTTCCTCAAGCCGGAACAGTCTGTATGCAACTGTTCATGAAGAAGCAAATTTTCTTTTTCCTTCTTTCTTTCTTTCTCTCTTTCTCTCTTTCTCTCTCTCTCTCTCTCTTTCTCTCTTTCTTTCTTTCTTTCTTTCTTTCTTTCTTTCTTTCCTTTCCATTTTTTCCTTCCTTCCTTCCTTCCTTCCTTCCTTCCTTCCTTCC
Source organism: Lontra canadensis (assembly GCF_010015895.1). Classification (NCBI taxonomy): domain Eukaryota; kingdom Metazoa; phylum Chordata; class Mammalia; order Carnivora; family Mustelidae; genus Lontra; species Lontra canadensis. Next base: position 9,255,961 of record NW_022631021.1, on the reverse strand, counting down.
TCCCTTCCTTCCTCCCTTCCTTCCTTTCTTTCTTTTTGGTTTCAACCTAAATGTCAAATCCTCAGAGAAGGCTATGCTGACCCCTGATTAATTATTATGTTCCTATGGCATTCTGTTTTTCTTCTCCCTTCTGCATATTTTTTGTACTTATTTCAGAAACAACACAGTGTAGTGGTTCAGTGAATGGAACCACACTTCTTGGTTCAAATCCTGGCTCCACCACGTTCTAGGTGTGTTATTTTAAACAAGCTACTTAACCTCTCTTTCTCTGTATTGCTCATTTATAACCTAGAAAGGATGATAGTACCTTAAAAGATGTTATAAAGATTAAAAGAGTTAATATTTATAAAATACTTAGAGTACTTCCTGGCACATAGTCAATGCTAAGTAACAGTTTATTTTCATTAGAATCCCCATTTTCCACTAAACATAAACACTAGCTGGTGAAAGATATGCTTCTTGCTCACTAGTCTATCTCTAGGATATGTCACTAGGATGTATACTGTGAATAATAAATTAACAAATGGATTATAACCATTATTAAACCATTATGGAGATATATTTGATTCCTTTATTTTCTCACTTTCAAATTGTTTACCTGATTTTTGTCTAGAATATAAACTCTATGAGGGCAAAGACTACCGGATTCATAAATATATAACAAAATGGTAGTTGATTTATAAACATATACAGATGAGTCTATACCTACCCATAATTCTTAGAATAAAGTCCTAGCTCCCCAGCTCCAAGGCCTTTGGTGATGCGACCAATGTGCTGGAACCTAATCTCCCACACTTGTTTCTGTATGTTCCAACCAGAATGGAATACTTGGCAGTTCACAGTAGCTCTCTCCATGCCTGTGCACATGCTCTTTCCCTTTCCTGAGACATTCCTTATCCACCACACATGCCTACCTAACACAACCTTTTCTAAACACTATGAGTAAACTCTTAGTTGTCTTCCTCCTTTACACATGTATTTTTATTTCTGCAATCATAGTTATCTCCTGACTCCAGAAACTCAAGACAGGTATCCCTTCTTTATGTTTCCGTTGCAAGCACCCTGTGCTTACTATGGTAAATACTTACACATTGAATAGAAATTGCCCATTTGATTGTTTTCCCCACTAAATTGAGCTTAGCTATTTCGGAGATTATATTTTGTTCACTGTTATATCTCAAGAATTTAGAGCAGTGACTTGAAAGAGTAAATATCCAACACCTATGTGATGAATAAATGAAAATAAATGTTTATTGTGTATCCAGTAGTTTTCATGTGAAAAAAAAGAGAAATCAATCATTCTGCACTTAAGACATCCGTAATTTGGCCTATGCTTTGAGATTTAAAGTCTGAAACCTACATTGTATTTGTATTCAAATTTATTATGAAAATGAAGCAAATGTCATCCTGGAGGTAAGGAGTGATCACATTTTTTAGAATGTAGAAATAAGATGTTAGTGCTTGGTCATTTAGCTGGTGATTAGATCATCTAAATTTATAAAACTCACAAATTAAAAAGCCAGTTTTTATGAAGAATTTTAAGTTGATTTGTCTACTTTAAGCAGTGTGTAGATGTTATTTTACACCTGCGATATACTCTTCCTGTTTAATATTTTACTAGTCATCTTTATTACCCTCTCACATTACATTAGAGACAATTTTCATATGTTAGGATGATTTTTATGTGACATTCTGAGCCTAACTGGTCTCTTGCTCTTCAGAGATATGGAAGGAAAACAACCTGCTAAAATACAAAATAAATTCCTACTGAAATTTATTTTTTATTACCTTTATATTATTAGCTTCTCTCCTAGTTCTTTGTCATGATTACTTAGAAATCAGATGGCTTACCAAGAACAGTCTGCCTCGGCAAGGAATTTACTCGTTGATACAGATAAAATTTGTAATTTGATACAGATAAAATTTGATACAGATAAAAATGTCAGATTTACATTTTTTGAATAAAAGTTTCCTTTAGTTGTATAGCAGAACAAAGCATATCCTAGAAGTAAATATATAATGCATATTTTAAATTATGTATTTTTCTAAAAATTAACTAATACATTAATCCCCTCTTTTCCTAAAGTTGCTAAAATATGGTAACAAATGCATCACATTTTTAGTGGTTTAAACTTTTCATTTGAATACAATTTCAACTTACAAAAATTTTGCAAGAATTAGAAAAGTACTAAGAACCTCTGTATATTCTTTGCTCAGATTGCATAGTTGTTAACCTTTTACCACATTTGCTTTATCATTTCTTCTGCATCTCTGGTGGACCTCTCCGTCTCTCCCTCCTTGTATTTGAGGTTAAGTTGCATATAACATGGCCTTTCCCTCTAAATACATCAGTTTGTAATTTCTGAGAATAACTTTTTTTTTAACAGAGCCACAGAATAGTTATCTATTTAGTAAATTTAATATTGACTCTTACATACCATCAAAAATCCATTTTTGCCAGTTAACACCATAATGCTATCTATAGTAGTTTTGGGGATCCAGTCGAGGATTCAGTCTAGACAGAGGGATTGCATTTCACTGCCATGTCATTTTGGCCGCCTATAATGGAAAAATTTTCCACAGCTTTTCTCTGTCTTCCATGAAATTGACTTTTTGTGAACATTACTGCTTCCTCCTCATTTTAAAATATAGAACATTTATTTTGGGTTGGTCTAATGTTTCCTCATGATTATAATAAGAATATGTAATATTGTCTGCAATCTGATACGTAGTGTCTTGTCCTCTTCAGGGCATCACATCTGGAGGCATCTCTCTCCACTGGTAATATTAGTTCTCATGAGTTTATCAAGGTATTTTCTAATTTCTTCACCCTATTCATAATGATTATTTTTCCCTTGCAACCTGTAAATAACTTTTGGGAAAACACGTTAGGAACATGCAAATAACCTGCTTCTCATAATAATTCTTCCTTATATATAAACATCCACTGATGATTCTTGCTTGATCCACTCTTAATATGATGGCTGTATAACATTGGTATTACAAGTCAATCACTCCCTCCTTCCTTCCTCACTTAAACATTTATATTCTAATTTATGATGTAGTATCTTTATGGACTCACACATCTCTATTTTTAATTATTTATAATTCATTAATGTACTGAATTCATTTGCTCCCCTAATTGCCTCAGATTTGACTAGTAACATGGCCCAAATATTATTATTATTGTCATTACTATTACTTTATTATTTTCTGGTATAAGATACTCCAGAATCATCTTACACATACTGTGACCCAACCGTATAAGAAATTTCTCTTAGGATCCCTGGTTCCTTCTAAGAAGTATGATATCTGTGTCCAAGATCAGGTACTAGATGTGCTCATTGCTATTAGAGTGCAATTATTACCTAGTCCTTTTAGGGCACAGTGCTAGAAAATATATGCATGTATATACATATATACATAGCATATATATACAAATGCAAATATACCTATTGCCATGCATATGTACAAACATAGATAGGTACATGCATATAAGTGTACACACACATACATAAAATTATGCATATGGTATACATATTTTAGAAATCAGGAATTTACATTAATAACGTTTTCTAAGCATCATCACATTTCTTTCTTGCTTCCTCTATTCCATATTTGCCATATTTTCCTCCTCAGTAAGAACATTGGCCTCCAAAAGTATCAAAACATATAATTTTTTCCTTAGTCCTATAATACACCTAAAATTGTCTCAGATTTCTCTAGCCATACCACTACAAAAAGTGAACCTACTAAAATAGTTTCAAGATTTGTTTGCAACTTTCTCTCCCACCAGACTTAGAATATATTGTCAAGTATTATGTTCCCAAATTATTTTAGTTCTTTCTTTTTTCTTCCATCCCTACCTTCTTCCCTCTCTCATTCACTCCTTCTTTCTCTTCCTCTCTCCCTTACTCCTTCCTTCCATCTTTCCCCTTTGTCACCTTGTCTTCTCTCTCTGTTTCTTTCTTTTCCTCTCATCAGTATGGTTATGGTATTCCTTTGAAATGTATCTGGAAAACACTTATTTAAGTTTACCTTCATTGCTATTTGTTTATTCTTTGTATTATTAATAATTTAATAGTATTTTATTGAAAATGTAGACCATTAAATACTCATAAAATTCAAAACAAAATAAAAGTGAGGTATATTCTCTACCTTGTTTCTCTAATTCCCAATAGGTAACCAATTTAACTCTGATCCATTTTGTCTCTTCAGTATTTCTTTTGTAAAAAATAGCACTTATATACATGCTATATTATTATTGTTGCCTTTTTATACAATGAATATATGTATGATGTATTATAAACATATATATACCTTTTAATATTTTGGTATTCTTTTTACTTGAGAATATCTCCTTAACTAGTTCCATAACAGTACATAAACATTTCCTTTTTTGTAGCTGATATTGTTGTAATTGTATATTTTCACTTCTGTGTATGTACTACAGTATATTCACTTAATCTCCTAAGATTGTCTTCCAATATTTTGCAATTACAAGTGATGCTCTGACCTCATGCATGTGACTTTTTGTATTATTGGATTTGTACCATCAAGATGCATTCCTATCAGTGGGATTGCAAAATAGAAATGTAAAGGCATTTACAATGGGGTTTTGTTAAGCACTGTCAGACTCCTTTCCAAAGGGATTGTATCGTTTTTCATTGCCATCACACAAATTATGTAAGTACCTAGTTTTTCACGGCTTTGTTCATTTTCAAGCTTCTGCTGGTTTGCTAATCTAATGGGTGAGAAATGGAATTCAGTTTCCTTTTCAGTGCATTTCTCTCATTATGAAGTAGAATTTAATTCCATCTGTTTAAAGGCTGCTTTTATAAATCTTTTTGTTTATGTCTTCTCCCTATTTCCTAAATTTTTGGAGTTTTGTCTTTGTTTTTTAAATATTCTTTATGTATTAGTAATAGTAACCCTGTATCTATGATATATGTTAAAATATAAATATATTTTTATATAATATATATATTTAAATATACATTTATATTTAATTTATATCAATATACATTTACATTACACACACACACACACACACACACACATCCCTGACTCATTTGGAGTTTATTCTTGTGTATGGTGTGAAAAGTTTTAACTTTTCCCAGAAATATTCAGTGGTCCCAGCACCATTAATTTTTCAAAAAATTATCTTTGTTCACGTGATTTCAGCTATTTCAAATATCATGTAGTAGATTTAAATAGATCAGAAGTTGGCTCTATTTCTGGATTGTTTTTTTCTATTCCTTTGACCTTTACGCCTATTCATTTTAATTAATAGTATACTTGTAGTATGCTTTAATACCTGGCAGGACTGGTTCTCCCTCATACCTCTTCCTGTATACTGTTTTCTAGCTATTATGACATCACAGTTTTTTAAACCTGCAAAAAATGGAACTGTTACTTTCATTTTTCTATATGTCTCATGGTCAGTGTTAACTTTTAGAGAATTTCTATGACCCTTCCACCTAAACTATGCCTAAAATGTTTACTATTTTACTACATCTTCCTATTCCCACTCATAGTATGTATTAACATACATAATTATGTGCTTGTTTTTGAGACCAATTACTTAGTGTCCAACTTCTTGCATGCATCCGGCTTTTGGTGATGGTCACCATGCTGGAAGAAAGAGTATTAAAGAGAGAACATGGAAGGTACCATGCATAGCTTAAAAAAAAAGCTTTTTATGAACACATACAGAGAACCTACATGACACTCCAATAAATAATTCATGGGCTTTCTGGTGGAGGAAGGGTTCAGTAATAGTAAGTATGGGAAAGAATTGATGAAACATACAGTAAAAATTATAAAACTGAACTTTCTGTCACTTATATGTAATAAAATATTCATGAGGGAAGGGTGGAGAATGGGTCACAAGTCCCTAATGAGCTGATGAATATCCAGAAAGTTAGATGATGGATAGCATGGAGAGTGAAATGAGGTGTGAATTCTTGAGTTCTTGCCATTATCAGAAATATCTGATACAGTTCTATATGCTCTGCATCCTTTCTAAATACCACGTGGTTACTGCATCTGATACATTTTAAAAATGAATATTAGAAAACACACTTTTTTTTTTAAAGATTTTATTTATTTATTTGACAGAGAGAGATCACGAGTAGGTAGAGAGGCAGGCAGAGAGAGAGAGGAGGAAGCAGGCTCCCTGCTAAGCAGAGAGCTCGATGCGGGGCTTGTCCCAGGACCCTGGGATCATGACCTGAGCCGAAGGCAGAGGCTTAACCCACTGAGCCACCCAGGCGCCCCAGAAAACACATTTTTAATGTTCAAAAAAATCCAAATGCCAAAAGAAAAAAAAAAAATCGTGGCTCAAGGGAAAATAAGTCAAAAGAAAAAAAAAAAAAAAGATTTGGAAGAAATGTAATAATAGCAATATAAACATTAATGTGTTTGATGATCATTGCAGGACACAATTATTAACGCTAGATTGTACAAAATAGATCTCGTCACTGTATTTATATTTAAACCTCAGATCTTTGTGGAAGGGTGCTTTCTTTGAAAAATATTAGAAGAGCATTCCCTTTTGAAATATATCAGAAGTTATTTCCCAGAATCAGTCAAATGGATAAAATATGTCTCTCACTTGGTTTTACCAAGTTCTAACTTCATGACTCTCATTGTTAGAGGAGATTGAATCTTGACTTCTGTAATATGAGAAGGAAATTCAACTATTTTTAGAACACACTACACATTTTAAATTTGAATATCACAACAAACTATAAATTGACAAATTGTACCATGTGGAAGAATCAGAAATTGAACCATTATTGACTTTTTTCTCATGTCAATGTCCCTACCTCTACAAAATATTTTTTGATGAATATTATTGGTATGAAATATTTATGAATTATGTCATATAGTTTTATTTATATTTGTTAAGTTCTTTGAATTCTTTAAAGAAAAGTTGCTAGAATTTTCTTCCAGTTAATCATTTTAAATATGGTAGACCAATCACACTTTCTAAGTAAGTTCACTATGAAAAAAAAATCAATAAAAAGTAACAGATGGTAATTTCTTTAAATAAAAGTATAAAAAGAATATGCACAATTAAACTCTAATTAGAAAAGATCAATAAGCAGACAGGAAAAATGGTTTGCAATCTTAAGCAACATATTGAAAATTCAAGGCTTGAGGATTTCTACTCTTCCATTGAAAGAAGTCAGAGTTAAAGCATAGTGAAGGATAAAGTAATTATCTGGTAAACTTAGATATGTTCGCATTACAATCGTGAGAAATCATACAAATAAAATGCCTTTAGAGTCTTGGTTAACTATGACAATAGGCCTAATTTGTGAAAGATATCAACAATGTTTACTATATTTTAGTTTCTTGACACAGACAAGATATGGACTTTAGCAATTATAGTTGATTAATATGTATTTAGCATCAAGCTATGCATAGCACAAGGATAGGTTTGCAAATAAGTTACTTAGAAATTCTTTAGAATATTCGACCTTTTGACCTACGTACTTCAGCACTTGCTTTTCAGAGAAGAATGATATAAAAAGAAACACTGAGGTAGACACTAAGCCAGTGTGAATTCTATGGTAAAGAGGTTTTAAAAGTTTTGTATGTTATATGAATGTATTATATTTTATCTTTTTGCAACAGTATCACTTTGGTGAAAGCTATTTGAAGGTTGCTTAGTGTTTTAAAAGGTCAATTGATTGGAAAAGAAAAGGTGGGATAGAATAGAACTGAAAATGATGCTGAATTACCTATTGTAAAATTACCTATAGTTAAATTCACACTAGTTTTTGGCTTTTTGTCAGGGAATTGTTGTATTTTCCTCCTAGGTAAACAGAACACACTAAAAGTCTGTACAATTACTTGGTAAAATAATCCAGATAGTAACATGATTGAGTTGCACAGAAAAAAAATCACTGAGTAAGCAGCAGATTAAAAGATTTAGGAATCTTCTCGAAGAGCCGCACTGACTATGTATCTGTTAGTTCTATATGACTGAAAGAACCAGAGCAAGTCCAATTAGATAGATTGTTGTGGACATCCATGACTGGCTTTAAAACACTCAAAGTAAACAAGATCTACATTGACCATGAACAGTGTAACAGAAACTGTATCAGTCAAATAGAATGGGCTTAGATACATTAGGAAAATGATTAAAAGCATCTGATAAACTCTATTGCAATTCAGTTGTTTCAGCTGGGTCTATCTGACATTTGTTCTAGGTAGTAGATTTTGCAATGAGAGAATCAGGCTCATTAACTGTTAAACATTTTGGGGTATAAAAATTCCAGTGCTTCATTTCTTATGACAAAATTTAATAAAGGACAGAAATTAACACAGCATTAATCTATGCTAGTGACAAGGATTGAAATATAAATGAGAACTGGAAAAGGTTTCCTACTGGTTATGCCTTCAGATTATAATTCAATATTACTCTCTACTTCTATGTCTAAATAGAAAATAATATAACCTATGAATTTTTGTGATATATTATATTTATGTATTTATTCTTATATTTACTAATTAACTTTCTTAAAACTAGTTTTCTTTCTAAAAACCATGGCACCATATGTAAAACATCATATGTTAAATAGATAGGAATACAGAATTGAAAATTAGAGGAGCGGGAAGAGCAGAGTAAAGGTTAATGTTGCATTAGGATAACTTAATGAGAATGAATTTAAGGAAGGTGTTGGAAAAAAAGTCCCTGACAGATCTCATAGTGTCCGAAAATGATGTGAGACTGTTTTTTCAGATTTTACTGAACTATTTTCAGATTACCAAAAATGCAGGATAAGAACTATCTCAAAGTCTCCTCTTTTCATCTAAATATATTAAACACCATTTAAATACATATGTAATTATAGAAGGATCTTCAAATCTATAACCCCTCAGAGAAGGATGGACTTGAATAAAAAATGTTGAAAATAAAAAAAATTCTGGTATAGAAGTAACTTTTGTAAATGTAAGTGAATTTATGACATATTATGTCCTGCCAATATGAATAAAACTTAAATCAATATTAATGTTGTGAATTACTATATTTACTCTTCAAAAATTATTTGATTTGAAGATCAATATTTCCTAGGATGCCATATGCTAATTATAAATTTATATTTTGAATTAATTATGACCCTTTAATGCAAACATAATAGTTTCCTTATATAGTAATTCATTCTAAATATAATTATGTGAGATTCTTCTTGAATAATTAACATTGAGTGCATATCATAAAACCAAAAATTTCAAGGTTATTTTAGTTCAGAACTGGCAGAATTCTGCTAAGTTTTGCAATATTTTAATCCAATTTGATCGCTATAAGGTATGTCTCCAAAGTCTTCTATTAATTAAATCAGATTTGGATTACTACATCTCAAGTGGAATTTTCTAACATCTTCATGTTTTCCCCAAAACTCTAACTATGCAATCTTTTGGAGGTCTTCTTACATACTCAGAGACTATTTAATCTAATTCTCTAACTCTCAAGATGAGGAAAATATGGGCATTAAAAACATTTCTTATTTTCTGAAGGATACTGGTTCATAATTGTTTTTATTACAATAAGAAGCAAAAAAAAAATAGTAGTTAAAAAAAATAGAATAATAGTAAAAGAATCCAGGACCACTATAAATTATCTAATCTTATTTAGTTTGTGAAGGAAAATAACCATAGTACTTGTATTGTCTTAACCACCAAACACATACTCTGAGATATTAATTTGGTTTCTTAACTTAATAAAATAAATTTAACAGAGGAAAACTGCTACTTTACTTACCAACCAATGCATTAACCTACCTTACCTACCCGCATGTATGCTCTCATGTTTTCTTTTAATCAGTGACCTGTCTTTACTTGCATTAAATACCAACAATTTCATTCATGAACTGGATCTCATTTCATCTCCTGTTTTTCAAGGACTATTCCTAAAGTTGTTCATTTTATCTTCTTTGTCTTCTGCCTTATCAGTTTTTCCCCTTTCTAGTGGATATTCCAGTCACAAAAACGTCATTAAAATGATTCTCCCTCGACTGTGTATCTTCTTCCAGTGCCTACTTCATATCTCAGCTCCCTTTTGTACCAGAATGTTGCAAAATTATCTGTTTGGTATCCGTGCTTCTGAATATGATTTTTTTTTCCTTAGCAGACTAAAAATTCACTCAAATGAAATCGTATTTGCCATTGTCATATAAGATCTTAGTCTTGCCAAGCTGATAGCCATTCCCATCTTCATTTACTTCATCTCTAAGCACGTTTTGATACTGTTGATCTATTCTTTAAACAGAAGATTTATTCTCCACGTTATCTTCATACTTTACTGGGTGTTTGTTTTCTTGTGTCCTAAGAAGATTCTCATCTTTTTCTCTCTAAATGCTGGAAAAATTTCTCTCTTATCCTTTTACTATACTTCTGACATATGATTTTTTGTGCCAAACCACACTGGGGATTCCAAATTTATATCTTGACCTTTGATCAAGACTTACCCAACTCTATTCATGACATCTCCACTCGGATATCTAATAAACATTTCAAATGGAACCCACCCAAGAACAAACCTTTGACTTTTCTGTAGCAAATTTACTCCTTCCCTAAATTTTATTAACTGAAAAAGTTCACCACTATCCCCCTTAGTTGTGTAAGGTTCCAAACCAGAATTAAACCTTAATTTTTCATTTTCCCTCACATCTACATGCAAGCCATTCATATTAAAAAGTTTAACCATCTTCACTTCAAAATCTTGTCCTAAATCTAATAAACATTTACTACCTCCATGTCTTAGTTAACCCACTGTAATCTCTTCTTAAGAACTACAATGGTGGCTAATTGAACATAATTATAAAAAAAAATACTCCTGATCATAAACAAACAACAAAAAAAAGAACTGCAATGGTCTCTAAACTAACCCCCTTGATGCCATACTTTATCCTTGTAGTTGATTCTCCAACCAGATTAATGTTTTTAAATAAAAATCAGATCACATAATGCACTTGCCCAAAACTTTCCAAAATTTCCCATGAAAACTGGGATAAAATCCAGACTCATTACCATGATCTTTAAAAGTTTTCAAGGTACCCCGACAACCTGTTTTAATTATAGCTTCAAAATATATCTTGATATTTGGGTAGGTTCACATGCTTATTTTTCTTACTTAAATTTTCCTGGATATTCCTTATCCTCATTGAAGAATTTCTGAATCATATTGCTTAGTTACACCAAACCTCTCTTGGGATTTTGGTTGGAACTTAATTGAATTTCAGGCAATCTTAGATAATCCCAGTATATATCTTCAAACTTTTCAATATAGTAAGAATTCTTTATTTTATTTTCTATTTTTAAAAGATTTTATTTATTTATTTGATAGAGAAGGAGAAAACATAAGCAGGGGGAGCAGCAGAGTGAGAGAGAGAAGTAGGCTACCCGCTGAGAAGGGAGCCTGATGTGGAGCTGCATCCCAGGACCCTGGGATCATGACCTGAGAAGATGCTTAACTGACTGAGCCATCCAGGCTACCCCAAGAAATTATTTTAAAAATCACTCAGAGAGAGAGAGATGAATTAACAACAATAAAAAAAAATGTAAAATAAGAATAATTTATTAAGAAGAGAATTTTAAAATAAGACTATAAGAGAGATTAAAACAATATACTTTTAAATAAGAAAAATTAATCCAGAAGAAAAAAAATAAACAATGCAAATAAAAGAGATCAAATATTAGCATCATGATGTAAAAATAAGAACACACAACTAGTATATAGTTGTATGCAGATAAACCGAGAAATTTAAAAGTAGTAAATTTTATTTAAAAAAAAAAAAGATTATAATGATGAGGAGCATTTAAACTTAAAATTTTAAATAAGAAGTTAAAGAAAGGAATATAAAAGAAAACAAGTTTAGATAATGAAAATCGCAAACCAAGTGTTGAGAAAAGTGTATATATATACATATATACAGACATCATACAAGGAGAAAATCCTGAGAAGTTCTAATTGTCTCAGTATGGGTACCAGATCACTGGTACCAGACCAGAAGATAAAATAATTCTAATTGTGATCCTAGTATGTGTATCTTGTAATGGTCTTTGAATAGATATTTTCTTGAACATAACTGCGTGTAAGTTCATCCCTGATTTCTTCAAGTCCTTGGCTAATTCATTTTGCTCTCTGCGGGGTCTGCGGGCCTGTCCGCGGCACTCCCTTGCTCCTCGGAAGCCCGAGGCACCTGCCGCCTGCAGAGGGCGCGATGGCTACCAGTCCATTGATACTCTTGCAAGAGCAAGATTTTAAATTGTAAATAAACTGGCTGTTATGAAAAACAAAACTGCGAAATAAGTAGAAATAAGTAAGCAGTATTTAGATTCGTATAATAATAAATTTCAATTAGAATTTCAATGGGAAAAGAGATCATAAGAGGTTAGAAACTGGGAGTGAAAGTGAAACGGGAAGTTCATAGAAGAGCAGGGTCTGTGAAGATCCGTGACTACAAAGAAGACGATATTAAGTATTAGGTAAACAGAAAGTACAAAGGAGTAAAGTGATGAGTAAATACTAAGACAGGCGACTAGCAGGTTTGGAAAATAGAGCCAGGGTTAATGACAAAAGTGACTGCCTTGGAGGTTGCCAGAGTTTCCAGTTCTCCATTAGATCTCGGCCAATCCGTATTTTTTGTTATTTGATTTCTTTGTCGTTATGCTTTTTTTTTTTTTTTATTTGTGTACTTATACCAAATTTTCATCACTTATACTAGCCCGAATAAGTTTATTTTTATGAACTATCATATCCAGTAAAAAATATTCCCAAAGGAAAAAAGAAAAATACTCCCGAAGAATTAGAGTGAAATTGTTTTCAACAAAGTAAGAAGCCAGGTGAAGAATCATAAAGGGTAATATTTTGATGATCACTGGAATTAAGAACATAAAAATAAGCATGACCAAACTATATTTCTAGTCAAAGTGCAAAGGAAAACATTTATATGCTCCTGCAGGCATACGAGTAAGTTTTCTCCTTTTGTCATTTTGCTTTAGACTTCTAATTTTTTAAGCTATTTCATTTGTAAAACTTTGATGCATAGTTTTACCAACCAGACTAGGCAAATGATAGTGTGACTATTATTTTCAAACAAAAGGTGGATTTAAAATAGAATAAGAAAAACACCATGAAAAAATACATTTAATACGTGAACACTGGGCAATTGATTTTATTGAGATGCAGAAAATTCATAGGGATTTGTGCCACATACGCATTTTGCTTTAGCTCTTATAAATACAAATCCCTTTTGATAAAAAGTTTATCTTTTAGGCTGCAATTTGTTTCTCTAGTTATTAAGTTAAGCTTCTTTTCATAATAATTGCTGTCTGAATCTCTTTTCCAAGTCTTCTTTACAATAATAATAATTTACTTGAGTTGACCTCTCATTTTTCCTTGCTCCAGTTAGATTTGACTTTTAATATTTCTAACACAGTTGCCGTGTCTTCCTCCTGTTACGCTTTCTTCCAGTAATAATCATTTCTTCTACTGTTTAAATTCTACCATTTTAATTTTAATTAGCTAGAAAACACAGACGAGTAATGCATTCTCATTGTAAAAAAATAAAGTAAAAATAAAACTTTTATTATACAAGTGAGTTGCACTAGAATTAAAACCAGAAATATATTAAGAATACCAGCCATAAGAATAAAATTAAAATTATTTAATTTCTTTTGAAATGATCAAACCTTTTCTTTTCTTCCTTTCTTAGAGTATTATGCTTTTATATGAATCCTTGTTGTTTGCATGCTTTTAAGAATTATTTCTAGGCAGATTTTAAATTCTTTGAGGACAGAGACTTAATTTTGTCATAGTTGTGTCATCATAACACCATGCAAGAGTTCAGTAAAATGGAATCATTTGAGCATATTTTGCTCATTATCTTGCTCTTTATTTATTATACATATTTATTTTTGTAATTTGTGTATATTGTATTTGAGTAATGACAATGCTATTAATAAATGCCAACATTATCATAATAACCATAATGTGTTTACACTATTTTCTCCTTTAGACTTCATGCCCCATTCCCAACACCGTAACTCAGTACATGAGATAGGCTAGAGGTCATTTTGAAAATAATATTATCTATAATATGTCATTAGAATTCTGTAGTGTTTTTTGTTTGTTTTATTTTTTTCCCTTAGAATTTAAGCAGACTTTGTGGATTAAGAACAGTCCTATTGAAAATGTTAGCTAGCAATACCATCTTAAAAACTGGAGAGAAAAAAAATTATCTTTATTTTATTTTAATATTTTATCTATACCACATCTTCACACATTCTGGATTCCTTCTAGGCACCTACCTGACTTATGTGACACAGTGCAAAGAATTAAAGTCTTCACTCATGAGTGGAAGGTTTTATGGATTTTAAACAACCCCCCACACCCACTAGAATTTGTATTATGCACTCTCCTCTTCCCAATTCCACCAGGCATTTGCACTGAAACATGCACATTTTGAGTAGAATCACTTTAATTCCATGCCACAAAGATAACTTCTAGTTAATCTGATTAACAAATCATACTATTGAGTTAATGAAGCTTTGAGAAATTTTAATAAGAAAATTTCTAACTTAATTAATTTTTTTGATGAAAATACTATGCCTCATAGACTTTGTGTAGCAAGTCTTTCAATGTAGAAAGCCTATACAGTCCTAGACAATTCATGATATACTATCAAGTTATGTAAGAATCACTTTCAATGTATTTTTAATAAACTTGTGTTTGAAGAAAGTCAGACACTAGCAAAAGAATCAAAAAATGTATTGCTTTGATGATGGCTAGAATTCAAAACATAGTATGAAAATGGTCAAAGTATATTTTGGTCAAAATTGAAGGACAAAACATTTATTTTTTCTCAAAAGCATGTGAATAAAAATATTTCTACCATTTGCTTTCCAATTTTAAATAATAATCTATGTGTATATATATTTCATATATAACTATATATTTCAAATCTATATATAACACATATATTATTATATATTTTAATACAGAAGGAGTATACATATATAATACAATTTATATATTGTATAAGTATATATTATACACATATATCTTAACACAAGAGGAGTATTTGCTTTCAGTTCCTCCCATCTCTGAAATTTCTCGCTAAACTAACCTAAGTCCTCTATTGCTTAGGCACTGGGTGAGCCACTTCTTGGAGGCCTGACATTTTTACTCCAGCTGATGCCCTTTTCGTCAGCCTTCATGCTTAGCTATCTGGAATCATTATCATTTACCTATGAGCTCCCTAGAAAACTCATTGCTACTTCCCTGTAATTGAGCTCTATCACACAGTGCAGCCTTATACTTCTGACTCTGCACCCCATTGTGTTTTTAGGCTGCTTACCAGTATTTTAGGAGCTTAGAAGGAATACAGAGAAATATATTTCTTTAAAAACAACAATAGTCAACTTAAGACCGTTTTTTTGTTTTTGTTTTTGTTTGCTTTTTTTTTGCACCGGAGATTAGTTTTCTATATTCCAGGTTTTCCTTGCATGTGTTTACTTCCTCATGTTTGCATAATTCCATATTTTTATTGTAATTATATCTGGCTTTCAAATAAGAAGATTGAAATAAGTGAAAATAATGAACAAACATCACATCATATTATAGCCAGAACCACAGTTTGTTTGCTATTCAACGTAGATTCAATAGAACTTTGATTTGGTAAGGAGTTCTTACACTGAAAATATAAAAGAAAGAATTAAAAAGAATAGTTTAAGATCCAGTGGTAATTTAAATAGTTAAAATGCAGTCAGTAAAATCACTGTAGTAATCCACATAGAATTAAAGATTATTTGAGTAAATCTTGCTAACTTGCTTTTCTCAGGCATCTACCTGCTATGTATATTTATATCTCTAGAAACACCAACTTTAAAGTAAATTGCATTTATCTATAGTATATGGATTCCTTAGATCATGATAAAGGTAATAAAATACTAAAATTTTGAGGACTATCAGAATAATGTTCAATAAAACAATCTCCAGGAGGATTCCAGTAAATCTAAAGAATGTATAACTTTAAAATTGCTCATGTAACAAGTGATAAAATGCATTTCCAAATGTATTAGAAATCATACCTTATGGTGTCCTCTAAATCCATAAATACAAAGTCCAGATATGACATATTTGCATATAAGCATCCAATGACATCAGTCCTCTTGTTTGTGAACAGCCCCTTGAAATGTGTTCATTTCACAGTGAATGAGGATATGTTGATATCCAAATGTGTGGAGGCATTTCTGTATAGATTTGGAATAAATTTTCCCAGTATATGCTTATTTTGACACCTATTTGACCTTATGATACATGTCTTATTCTTTGGTCAAATTTGGCAACTCTGTTCCATCAGGAAATTTATTTCAACATGTTTGTGTCCTACTTTGGAAAATAGCAGATAGTGCATGTCCCTCCTCCGCATGACTACATTCTTTAAGATCAAGATTTTTCATTTACTACTAATTGAAAATACCATTACTTATTGCTAATTGTGTGACAGGCACTCCATATACATTATCTTTTTTTTTTTTTAATATTTTATTTCTTTATTTGACAGTTGGAGATCACAAGTAGTCAGGCAGGGAGAGAGAGGGGGGAAGCAGGCTCCCTGCTGAGAAGAGAGCTGGATATGGGCCTCGATCTCAGGACCGTGGGATCATGACTTGAGCCAAAGGCAGAGACTTTAACCCACTGAGCCACCCAGGCGCCCCCATATACATTATCTTTGTAGTACTCGAGCTAATATTAATTTCCTTAATTCACAAGAAGATTTAATATTTAGACAAGTTAAACAACGCTCCCAACATCAACAACTAGTACCTCAAAGAAGTAAGATTTGAACCCAGACTCTTGGACCTTAGAGCTTCTGTTTCTAACCATCATGCTTTAGAGCCACCGGTTTAATGTATAATTAATTATTTATTCACAATTTAAAAATTCCTCATTCAATATCTACTCTTTGCTCGTTAGCTATATTAGTGCATATTGATTTATTGCAACAATGAAAGTGTCTTATGAGGCAATATGATATGGTGGAGCAGGAAATAACATCATTAAAAGTGGACATATTCAGGAGAAAAATACTGGAGTCCTAAATTTTTTTTTAATTCAAAATTAAAACAATAGTAAGACTTGTGAAGAAATCCAATCTCAAAATTAATTATATAAATGATAAGGTGAATGCTAATGAGGGAAACGCTGCTTTTAAAATATAGATTTTCTTACTTCCCATTGGAAATGTATTTTTGGTCCAAAAAAGGAAAGGCATGTTATAGGTAACCCAGAATCCAAAAAATTCCTCTTCATTGCTATATGTGAAATAGTCCTGACTTTGAAATCATTCAGAGGTGGATTGAACTTATTTTCTGATACTTTTTAATTGAAATACTGACTTATAAAGCAAAGAGAAATAATAAAGGAACTCTATAATTTTAGGCATTAAATAATATACATGAAAGTAGTATACATAAAAATCCATTTGTGGAACTATGCTAGATGATCAAGAAGTTTTATATCTTTTAAATAATTCTTCCTTTCCCTGTCCTAAATGGCATACACCAAGGTAAATGTATCTGGATCCCTATTCATATATTCATTTGTTAATACATTCACCCCACACATTTATTCAAAGTACCTTATTCTTTGCATAATGAAGCTACATTCATGGGCTAAAGAAAGATGGACACTTACAAAGTAAATAACAAAACTCCGAATGAGGTTTTAAAAATTTGGATAAAGTTAAGTTAGAGAAGTGTTGTTTATGGGTACATTTACCCACAAATCTAAAACTTTTCCTCAATGTTTTATTAAAATAAGTTTTCAATAAATTTAATTTTAATGCATGTCAAGCTTCTCCTTTATAGAACATTCCTTGGAAAAGAATGGAAGTTTAAAACTAAATACATTTTGGAAAAAATATTGGAAGGGTTATTTCTTTCTAAAAAATAAAACAATGAAAACAATGAAATTTATAAAAGTGAGTAAAGTTAGGTACAAAATGCATTGATATAGGAAAGGCATTTCTAAACTTTACATCTAAACCAGAAACTACTCAGAAAAATATTGATTCAAAGTATAACTGGTGTTCCAGCAAAAATGACAAAAAAATCACTACAGGCAAAATCTAAAGGTGTTGGATAAACTGAATGAAGTATATATAATATATATACTATATATATTAATAACATTTTCATATTTGATAAATAGTAAACAAATGAATACTTTAAAAATGTGCACAAGGTTAGAATTACCCAAGAAATCAAGGAGCCAATATATGAGCAAATTTTTAAATATGTTATTAATATTTGCAGGGACTTCAGGGAATTATCAGGAAACAAATCTCTATTAGATGAACAAACATAGAAACAGAATTCAGAGAATAATATGAAAATATCTTTTACTTTTCCCTGTATATCAGCCCACAATCCATGCTGAAACTCTATCTTCATCTTCTCATATTTCTTTGGTAAAATTAATTCTTCCACCAGTTCCTTCAGATATACTTCCAGAATGTAGCAGAAAAACCTGATTTTTTTCAGTAAAGTTGGAACAGAAATATCATTGGTGATTAGATTAATAAGGGAAACTTCTTCTGAAATTGTGGGTTCTAGGGATGAGGACAAACACAACTGAAACACAAAATTTTTCATGGCAGAGGTTTTAAGACTCTACTCTTTCTCTTGTCAGATGAACGATTGATTTACAAGGCAGATAGGAGATATAGTGGGGGGCACCTGGGTGGCTCAGTGGGTTAAGCCGCTGCTTTCAGCTCAGGTCATGATCTCAGGGGCCTGGGATCGAGTCCCACATGGGGCTCTCTGCTCAGCAGGGAGCCTGTTTCCTCCTCTCTCTCTGGTTGCCTCTCTGTCCACTGTGATCTCTCTGTGTCAAATAAATAAAATCTTTAAAAAAAAAAAAAAGGAGATATAGTGGGAGTTAGGATGTGGTAAGTGTGATAAGTGATAAGACTGGAACTGAGAAACATATTATCCTATGTTGTCTATTTTCCCTGTCTGAATTAAGGTGCTTGTTGCAAGTCTAGAATTACTCTGGCCTCAAAATAACTCTGCAGAAGATAAATCCATATTAATTATTTTATTAATAATAATTGTTAATTATATTGATTAATAATATAAACTATATTAATAATTGTTTGATTTGATAATTTGATAAAATAATTATTTGATTAATGATTGAATAATTGAGTGAGGGAAGAGTTTGCACAGAATAAATCTTTGGCTATGTTTACCCCAATTAAAAAAATGTTATTTTGCCAAAACTTTTTTTCATACCTATTAAGTTTATTGGTATTGGATCCTATCTACCAGATTCAGAAGAACATATTTCTCTGTTTCTCTCTGTGGTTATCATTGTAATTAACAGAGAACAAGAAATGAGGTACAGCATGAGTTAGCCTAGATAATAATTTGGATATCTCAAAAGCATTTAGAGTTATAAATTGTTATATTATTTGTGTTAATTTTATGTATAAATAAAGTCCTCTCCATTTTAGACCAGAATATTTGGAAATAACTTATAAAAGTATAGAAAATCATAGTGATCTAAATATAAATCTAATGTTTTGTGAAACATGGAGCATGTGGAACCAATTCTCTGTGGTGATATAAATGTGGTATGAAGTACTGGAATAAGTCCTCTTGAGTATTTTGGGTAAAAGTGTATAATGTGGTTGGATTGCCAGCATTGTTTATTGTTCACTGAAGGCAAGAGAGAGGAAATCCTAGATAATTGAATAGCTATTTTTTTAACTGAAGAATTTTAAATAATGAGAGCTTAACACTAAAGCTGCCCACGATAAAAATAAATTAGGACACTAAGGCCCATGAAAATACAGAACTTCAGAGAACTTTAGGTAAAATATTAACATTACATATTCACGTGTAGATGATCAAGAAGTCCCTTTTGTTCCTATTTTCTCACTGCATGTGATTCTATCTGAGATACTACATATACTGGCTTGATTTGGAAGGGGACTAGGCATTTTTAGTCTTTCAGAAAGTTGATACTCAAATTAAAACAAGAAGGGAAAAAGTCAGAAATTGAAATCTAGGAGTCAATTTCAATACATAAAAGCCAAGGGTTGAGAGATGAAATGAATTTGAGGAGACGTTGTAATTTAAACTATTTTTTTTCTTTAAGTTCAATTAGCCAACATATAGAACATCACTGATTTCAGATGTAGAATTCAGTAATTCATTAGTTGCGTATAACCCCCAGTGCTCATTACATAATGTTCCTTCCTTAATGCCTGTCACCCAGTTACCTTATCCCTCCACTATAATATGTATTAGGGAGATCAAAGTAAAAGAGGGGAATTTTGGGGTGTCTGGGTGGCTCAGTGCATTAAGCCTCTACCTTGGACTCGGGTCATGATCTCAGGGTCCTGGGATTGAGCCCCGCATCCGTCTCTCTGCTCAGCAGTGAGTCTACTTCCCCCTCTCTCTCTGCCTGCCTCTCTGCCTACTCCATCCCTGCCAAATAAATAAATAAAATCTTAAAAAAAAAAAAAAAAGGAAATTGAGAGAAACACACTATCTTCTGAGACTAAAGGTAAGAAACGGGAATTGGGAATAACAGTAAATTTATTTACAATTTCAAAAGAAAATAAAATTTTTCCTCTTCCATAGCTATATTAATATAAAAACCTACTCTGAAATAAAATATTGCATGCAGAAGTTTATTAGACAGTTCTCTGGGGGTATACACATTTGAGGAAGAGAGGGAGGAAGAATTTGAAAGAACAAGAAGCTGACCACTAATGTGGTTGCACGTCATACACAGAAATTTAGGATGGCTGTGCAGAGTTGTCTTAAATTGAGACGAGTCTGCTGACCTTAGTACTCCTGTATCATTGGATGCTGGTTGACTTCTGGGAGGGGGTGTAACTTCACGTTAGGTAGATCCCTTTGGCCAAAGCAATTCTCACTGACAGCTGAAGGTATAATCCATCAGCAGCCAATATTTCTAGCAGCCATGGAATGAGTGTCTTTCCTGAAGAAAGTATTAGGCAAAACACCACAGTATCTTCTGCAGAAAATATGTATGTTAGAAAGTGATAAATCTTTCAGAGAGAAATGAAGCAGGGCAAGAAGTCTCTTGTGTCTAGGATGATCAGACTGTGGTGGAACGGGGTTCAGTTGTAAACCAGTTTTATAACACACACACTTTTTGAAGAAGAGACTTTACATGTAATTCCCCCGTTCCCCCTCCCCCCGAGTAGAGACCAGCATAATGTTACGGAGCATAGGAAAGTTCCCAAGATACAAGTTAACACCTTCTCTATTATCTGTATCACAATGTTCATGATTAGTTAATAGAAATGTAACCCTAATGAAATACCCAAGGTACAGCTTCTTAAATCGGACATGGAATTTATTTTTGCACTATTTTTAACAGCATTTCTGAGAGAGGTCTGCACTCCTAGGTACGTAACTCAATACCTGCCTTTTGTTTTCCAATGAATTTCCAGAGGAATCTTTCTGAAAAGGAAATATAGCATAAATTTAGTCAAAAGCATACTTTTTAGAATTAGGCTTGTTTTGAATTCCAAATCACCAGTGTGACTTTGAGCAGAACCTTAAACCCTTAAGCCTCAATTCCTTCCCATGTATGTAGTGACAGTGCTCATTACACAGGGTAGTTTAAAAGTTAAAACAAGAACAAGTATGTAAAGTGCTTAGCACAGTACATCACACAGACTAAGCATTGAATAAACTATATATTTGAAATAGTAGAGTGATTCCGGTAAGAACAGCTCTAGCAATGGCAACAAGATCCCCTGATTGACTGTAAGCAAGCTTTCTCAGCAGACCCCACTGTTTCTAACTATATGTGGATGAATTTACCATAACAGGACTGAAGTCAACTGATGAACCATACATATTTTAAAATTTTGCCTCATGCTAAACTACACAGTGCTACCAATTGCCGTATTTTTGTTTGTTTGTTTTGTTTTGTTTTTTTTAATATCCATTTCTGTTAGCTTAGTAGATTCTTAGTTATGGATACATGTTGGCCAATCAGTTAATGTAATAATTGAATTCAGTTGTAATCAAAACTTGATGAATTCTAACAGAACGTAACACACAGGTTATATGAAGTTTAAAAAATACACATATGGAAGATATTAGGGAACAAATTTTAAATGTGAACAAGACAGACGATGCATGCATGTTACCATGACAACCCTGTAAGAAGACTTTATTTCAGTGCATAACACCACACCAAAGAAAATTTCCTTTCTAGGCTGAAAATCCTGTGATAGAGGCACCCACAGAGCCTATCATTTAAATTTAAGGACTCAGAAAAAAATTTGATTTTGCCTTCTCTGGTGAAATTCCTACTTTATTACCTGAAGAGAAATAAAGTGGTTCTTATGAATGATTTATTTTGAACAAGTCACTGCAATCTAAATGAAATAATCTTTGGAAAAGAAGAGACCCTGGGCAGTAATCTGTTGAAGTAAAAAATAACACATGTAGCAAGGGTCTTTTTCTATAGTCCATTAGGGGCAGAAAAACTAGTGATCAACTCTAAAAACTTTACATTTCAGGACATCTAAAAACTGTGAAGCCAAGTGAAATGTGTCTTGTAGAGTTAATGAACTGTATTTGGTCAATTTAATGTAAATTTTTAATTGTAAAATTAAATTGTATTCTCCCTCCCAGGCCCTAGAAAAGTCAAAAGACCCTAATCTGTAGTCATTTTGCTTTTCTCTGAACTAGTCAGGAAATAGAGAAATTTAACACTCTCTGAAGGTTACTTTAAAGTTAGTATGTAAGCTCCCTTTGGCCATGGGTCACATATTAATTATTTTTGTATTTCGCTCAGGATATAGTAGATGTTCAAAATACATCTGCATAATGTTTGAGGTTAGACATTTAGAACAACTAATGTATTTGCAGTATTGAACAGAGAGCTAAACAAAATGCTAAATAAGGAGTTGTTATTGAAAACTATGTTTTTTATTTATATAGTACTTACATTTGTACCCATCCCTATCCTGATGATATCGTCTATACAATGCAGAAGATCATATTCCCAAAATAAATTGTGGGCACAAGACTTTTATGCTTAAAGGCTTTTAGGATATGGAAGAGAAATATAATTATACCCCTAGGTTGACATAATCAAGAGTTGAGCAGTTAAAAGTCTCTCACTAGACAACCTCCTTATGGAGCTGGAAAGTTTTTTCTTGCGAGTGATTTGGGAATTACCTCCACAAAGCAGGAAAACTAACTTGAAAAATGAATTGTTTTGGTTTCAGGTCAAGGACAGACCATTGATGCAATGGCAAAAATTCAACAAAGAAACATTTTAGGAAGGGAAGAAGACAATTTATACCTATAAAAGTTGCTGGGATATATTTATATCTGATGTCACACAAGTGTATGACACTAGATCACAGCATCTGATGGATAAATGTCTGAACGAATTTCTCTGATTCCAACTCTCTCTACATTCATAGCACTAGGTTGGAGCTATTCAGTTACCCAAGTATGACTATTTTTTAGAACTACATATACTTCTGTTTGTTTATTTGTTTGTTTGTTTTTAAAGATTTTATTTATTTATTTGACAGACGGAGATCACAAGTATGCAGAGAGGCAAGCATAGAGAGAGAGGTGGAAGCAGGCTCCCCTCTGAGCAGAAAGCCCGATGTGAGGCTTGATCCCAGGACCCTGAGATCATGACCTGAGCCGAAGGCAGAGGCTTAAGCCACTGAGCCACGCAGGTGCCCCTACATATACTCTTGTTAACTAAGGTTAAAGTTTTCGATGTCAAGATTTATATGTTCAATTCTCAAGATGTGTGTATTCCCTAACAAATCCTGGTTATCCAGAATTTTAGTTTCCTTAAGCACATTATATGTAAAAAATGAAGAATTTCTATCATTTAGTCATGTACTGTCCATGTAGAATTTGTCATAAAATTCTGCTGATGTATGCCTTTTTTCTGGGTCTCACACGTATTCTTCCTCTCCCTCACTGTTTAACAGCATTTTTACTTATCCTGATGACCAGAGACAATTATCCATGATATGATAATAACTCTTTTCTTCCTGTTTCTTTGATACTAGGAGCCAAAAATACCAGGAAGCAGCTCTAATTCATAATTCAGAGACTTTTTCTACAATATTTAGCTAAAGTATACCATTTCTGGGAATCTGGATATCTAATCCTGTAGATCCCAGAGTTATAGGAACAGGAAATACAATGTCTCCTAGTGAATCACTGGAAACAATAACAGGTAGAGCCTTTCCTGCTTCCATCACTTGTGTGATGGTTAATTTTATGTGTCAGTTTGACTGGGCCACAGTTTCCAGACTGTGGGATCAAATACCCTGGATTTTTCTATAAGAATGGTTTTACATAAGATAAGATCATGTCTAAATCAGGGCGCCTGCGTGGCTCAGTGGGTTAAGCCTCCACCTTCAGCTCCGGTCATGATCTCAGGGTCCTGGGATCAAGCCCCACATCTGCCTCTGCTCAGCAGGAAGCCTGCTTCCCTTTCTCTCTCTGCCTGCCTCTCTGCCTACTTGTGATCTCTGTCTGTCAAATAAGTAAATAAAATCTTTAAAAAACAAGACAAAACAAAACAAAATCTAAATTGATGGACTTTGAGCAAAACAGATTATCCTTTGTAATGTGGGTGACTCTCATGCAGTCAGTTGGAGACCCAAATACACAAATGACTGTCCTACCCCTAACAAAAGATCATTCAGTCACCAGTGAGTCTTCAGACTTGAACTGCAATTTTGGTTTCAGCCTGGTATCCAGCCTACCAGCACACATTACAGATTTTGGCTTTCTAGATTCTATAATGTCCCGAGCTTTGAGCCAATTCCTTAAAATCAGTCTCTCTCTCTCTCTCTCCACACGCACACATGCACACACACACACACATGCACGCACACACACACACAACACATTTTTTTCTTTTTACTTTTTTTCAATGATGATTAATTCTTCTATGAATACTATGTTACATATTTCTTAGTGCACTTGTGCAAGTGTTTCTCTAAGTTATATACTTAAGAGTGAAACTGCTGGGTCCTAGTTTATAAGTGAATTAAAATTTAAAGGACAGAAGTAGTTTCATTATTTTATTCCACTTGTGGGAAGCAGCCAAATGCTTTATATTATAATGTGACATATGAAAAAGTAATGAAGTAAGCAACTACCCTTAAAATTAACTAATATTGAAGAAAGGAAATAATATACATAAAAACAGAATATAAAGTAATAGAAAACATACAAATATAGAGATCAACAAAATCAGAAGTTAATTCACTGAAGAAAATAACAAAATAAATAAATGTAGGTTTATTATAACCAGAGGGAAAAAAGAAAAGCACATTCACAAACAACATTTGCAACCATAAAAACCCAGAATTTAAAACAGGTACAGTTGAATTTGCAAAAACTTTGTTCAAACAAATTTTACTTTTCATTAAAACTTTCAAAGGATAATTTTTTTAAACTTTTCAAATTTGATAATGTGTGTTTACCAAATTCTTACAAACTTGTCTGTGAGTCTTTAGAAGGTACACATTAAAGTCAGAAAAAAGACAAGGTGTCTAATATTCAACTTTCATTGAACAAGGTACTGGAAGTCCTATATAGAGCAATAAGCCCGGGAAAGAGATATAAAACTTAGGTAAAATAAAAGAAGAATGGAAATTCTTTTTTTCCACAGGTTATGATTATCTACATGCATATAAACTCCACAAGAATACAAATATGCTTAAGAATTAATAATGGTTTTCAAAAAAAGAACTTAACAGTGATATTTAATAAGCTTTCCAGATAAAATATCAATATAAAACAAAAGTTTTATTTGCACAATGAGATGAGTAGGAAACAGAAAATAAAATTTAATGAAAAGTAATATATATAATAATAATAGAGTTAACAGATTCCTATATGTAATCCAATCAATTACATGCAAGAGATTCATTTTTAACTTACCACATTTTATTAAATATCATTGAAACTACAAATACATGGAAATACATATCATGTGAGATTTAATGGTGAATAGAGGTAAATCCTTCCCAAATTGATCTACAGTGTCAGTGAAGTTCCAATAATAACTCCAAGTAAATTAGAATTTCCCTTTAAAACATATTAGGAGAAGCAAAAGGTAAAATACAATAAACACATTTTTTTTTAAGATTTTACTTACTTATTTAAGAGAAAGAGAGAGTGAGAGAGAGCAGAGAGGGAAGAAGGTCAGAGGGAGAAGCAGATTCTCCATGGAGCTGGGAGTCTGATGAGGGTCTCAATCCGGGGACTCTGACATTATGACCTAAACGCAAGCTACTCACTTAACCAACTGAGCCACCCAGGCGCCCTCAATAAACACTTTAAAGAAAAGAACTAGAAAGGACAATTACCATTTCAGGTAATAAGATTCATTATAGACTAATAGTAATTAAGCTGATGTTATTTATAAATGTTGCTTGTAGAGTCAAACTGACCAATCATAGAGCATAGGAACAGGGTCATATGAAGATAAAAATATGAGAATTCTCCCATTGAAGTTCCATTAAAAAAAAGAACACATCACAAAATGATACCTTTGTCCTTATCAACAAGAAGAAAAAAAAAAAAAAACCTGAAAATGCATCACAATTTTAAACCTCACAAATACTACTTCCAAATGAATTGCATATTATCATTAATATTAAAATTTTAATACTTCAAATAGAGAATATAGGAGTATATATTATTTCATGGAATGAAAATATTTTACAAAATGCTTAAAATATAAGGATAGATAGATAAAATAGAATACATTAAAATTAAGAATTTATGTTCATCAAAAAACACCATACCTTCAGGGACAAAATAAACTCAAGATATATGTAAACTCAAGATATATGTAAACTCAAGATATATGAAGAACAAACATAAACTAGAAGAAGTTTGTATTACTTAGGATCTAATAGAGAACTAATTTGGATTTTTAAGAAAAATGAACAACAATAAAAAATGGGAAAGAGAATTAAAGAGGAACATCACTGAAAAATCAATGACTCAAAATATGAAATGATTTTCAACCTTAATATTTATCAGGAAAATGTTAATGCAAAGTGAAATTCTGCACCCACTAATTTTGTATAAATTAAGAAGTCAAATAATACCAAGTTTTGGCTAGTATTGAACAAAGAAAACCATTAAACTATGAGAATATAAATTAAGCCAATTAGTTTGAGAACCAATTTGCCATTACCTAGTAAAGATGAATATGACGCAGTACATCTTCTGCAAAAATTATCACTTAGAGAACATCTTTACATACACTGGGAAGAATTTATTAGCATTTTAGGAGCTTGTTATAATGGATTAACCAAGTTAATATTTGTAAAACATATACTAAAAATATGTTTGATACAAAGTAAATATATGTTATTTAAAACATAAATATAAAAAATTGGGAATCTACATGCTCATTAGTAAAACTGATAAATTGAAGTATAGGTATACAAAACTGCAGTGGAAATGAACAGTAAGTATATACACAAACATGGATAAATCTCAGAAAATTTTTGAGTTGATACAGTTTGAAGAAGTAAATATAAAGCACGAATCCCCTTATGAAATATTTGGTAAGAGAAAAACTAATTTGCCACCTCCTGATGGCGCATGGGAGAAGAATGAGGCATGAACAAGTCAGCTGCAAGAAAATGGGAGCAGGGGGCAACAGTAGAAAAGACTGTCAACGGAAAACCTCCTCAGTCTCATATTTATTAGAAAGTGGCTAACAACCAACTAAGAAGCCAGAGTAGATTCCACATTGACCATGAGTCTTGTAGATACCTAAGAAGAAAGGCAAAATATGTCTGGTCACATAGAACATGACATATAGTGACCTAGCCCAAAGTAAAGGATTGTCGGACTAACTGCTGATGCTCTCTGGGGAAGAAGGGGTGATAACGGAAAAATGAAGCAGGAAGTGTTTTGCCCTGAGCTAGCCAGGCATCCCCAGCTGCTCAGCCTCAAGGACGTCTATTGTCCTCTTTCCCAGAGGTCTTTTGCCAGCACATGTTTTTCTTAAAACTATATCTAAGCATGCTCGGTAACTAGTATAGGTTGTATTTTAAGCAGTACATTTTTCCAAGGGACGGTTACACTACTTGATATATCACTTAAGACTATATATGTAGAAAATCATAAAGTGAAGGATGAGAATATCTCACATTAAATTTAGGGTGATGGTTACTTCTAACATGAGAAAAGAGGGACTTCCAAGTTACTACAAGTGGTAATTATGTTCTGTCTATGAAGCTGAGTAATAACTAATGGGAGTTCATTTGATTACTAATATTTGTAAATTTTTTATATATACAATCATTTTGAGTTGTGTTTGAAAACAAAAGTGCATTTAAATATATTAGAGAAAGTCTTTTGGTTTATAGTTCCATACATAAGGAGTTTGGAAACTGTCATTGTCCTAACAATGAGTAAAAAGCTTTACAAACTGAAAAATTATCAACTCTGTTGGGCTCCGTAAGAGAGGGAAGAGTGTAGGGCAAATCTCTGCCCCAGGATTGGAGAGGCGGACCATCAAATATAAGGAGTTATGGCTTACTGGAACGGAGACAGAGGAGTAGAAACCACTTTGTGAACCAGTGCCTGTATAGGAAAACCTGGGTTGCAATGGACTAAATACTGGAAGCTCAGTGTGGACAAATCTGAGAGTTAAAGCTTCTAAAGAGGCTTAATCGTAGGAGTGCTCCACAATATTGTGAGGTCTACCTTCAAGAATTCAACCTCGCCCCCACAGTAAGCATCAGAGAAAAATCTCTTCATGTTCCCAGCAAGGGAAGAGGAAGAGGAACCATTTTGAAATATGAGAGAGCACTCTATTCTTAACAAGGACGGGTCTCAGGGGAAACCAGGTAAGCAGAGCCTAACCTGCTGAAGTATTATGAGAACCCAGCTGACCTGGGAAGAAAAATACCAACTCCAGCCCACTCTAGCCATTCCTAAGGGAGGAGGAAAAAACAGAAAATTTTTGAAGTTCTTAGTGCAGAGGCATAAGGTCACTAAAAGAAGATATCTAACTATAAGAGTATAGAACACTTCCTCTCCCCTCACAGGTCAGCACCACATTATTAAAGGCCTGCTTATATTAATTCCTTGTATCTGGTTCATGCCATCAAGAAAACAATTACAAGGTATACCAAAAGACGAAAAGCACAATTTGAAGAGATAAAGCAAGCATCAGAACCAGACATGGCAGTGATGTCTAAATCATCAAACCAAGAATTTAAAACAAGTGTGATTAATATGCTAATGGCTTTAATGGATAAAGTAGACAGTATCCAAGAAAGATGGAACATATAAGCAGAGAGATAAAAATTCTAAGAAAGAAGCAAAAGAAAATGATGGAGATCAAAACACTGTAAAAAAAGAATGCTTTTTATGGGCTTATTATTAGACTGAGGAAAGACTCTGAGCTAGAGGATATATTAAACAGAATCCTTGGAAGTCAGAAAGCAGAGAGAACAAAGACTGAGGAAATAAACAACAGAATATCCAAGGACTGTGGGACAATTACAAGAGATGTAATGGGAATGCCAGAAGAAATTATTTGCAGAAGAAACATCTAATAAATCCATAATATACAATGCACTCTTAAAGCTCAAAATAAGAAAACAAATAAACCCAATAAAAGAAGGTCAAAAATTTTAATAGGCACTTTACTAAAGAAGATACACAGATAAGCATGTGAAAAGATATTCCAAATCATAGGACATCAGAGAAATTTAAATTAAAACAATGAGATATCACTGTACATCTGATTAAAATGTGCAGAATCTGGAACAATGATAAGATCAAATGCTGGAAAGGATGTAGAGGAACAGGAACTCTCATTCATTGTTGGTGGGAATGCAAAATGGTACAGCCATTTTGGAAGACAGTTTGCTGGTTTCTTACAAAACCTAATTACTATACTATACTATATGATCCAGCAATCACAGTCCTTGGTATTTACCCAAAGGCATTTGAAAACTTATGCCCACACAAAAACTGTCCATGAGTATTTCTAGCAACTTTATTCATAATTGCCAAAACTTGAAAAAAGAACAAGATGTTTTTCTGTAGGTGACCAGATAAACTGTAGTAGATCCAAACAATAGACAATTACAATGTGCTAAAAAGAAAAGCTATCAAGCCATGAAGACATGGGGAAAGCTTAAATACATATTACTAAATTTAAAAAGTCAATTAAAGAAGGTTATATCCTGTATGACTCCAACTCTATGACATTCTGCAAAAGGCAAAACTATGGAGAGAGTAAGAAAATCAGTGATTTTGGAGCTTGGGGGGCAGGGAGAAGAAGGAATAGACAGAGAACAGAGGAGTTTTGGGGCAGTGAAAATACTCTGTAGGGTAGTATGGTGATGGATAAAAGTTACTTTACATTTGTCCAAACCCATAGAATGTATTAACACCAAGAGTGAGCCTTTTTGTAATCTGTGGACTTCAAATGATTATGATGTGTCAAGGTAGGTTCATTCTTGAAAGATATGTATTGTTCTCCTGAGGGATACTGATAATTGGAGAGGATATGCATGTGTGAAGGCAGGAAACATATAGGGGATTTCTGTACTTTTCTTTCCGTTTTGTTGTGAGTCTGACACTGCTCTAAAAAAATAAATAGATAAAAATTAAAATGGAAATTTAAAAAATAATTTGCAAATTGAAATTTGTTAGTTTTTGTAACAATTTGTGACATACCTTTATCTTTTATTTACTTGAGCCAAGAATTCTCATTCTTAAATTTTTATTGGTAATCTATCAACCTATTATGCCTTTAAAAATTATTGTGGTGTCAAATAAATTTGTTAATTTTTAGGTAATGAAAAGAAGTAAATTTAAAGATATTTTAGGATAAGGTTTAAAAAGATTTTTATGATATAATAAAAATGTATGTTTCATTCCTTCAGCCCAATTTTTAAAAAACAAGAATGTGCTTTGATATTTTTAGAAACTAGTTATTTTCAAAATAATGAATAAATGATATCTCTAAGAAACTATCACTAGTTTTGAGGGAATTGGTTGTTCGATTCTTTTAGCTAAATCTGTAAGTTGCCAATATATTTTTAACCAAATGCTATAGGGTGGAAATTACTAGTCTACAAGTTATGAAGTTGTGCATATAACCAGTTTCTTCCATTTGTGAATTAGAAACATACACATTAATTAACATGTTTTCTATATTTTTACTGTAATTATTTCAGTTATTATGATTAAATAAATTCAAAGCATACACAAACATGATAAGAAATGGATTATTTTGTTAACTCAGTTTTATCAGAATATTCATACATAACATTTTTGTACTGTCAGAATTCATGTTTAGTTAATAAACAAATGCTGAATTGTGACCTCTTTATATACAAATTCATCTGTATTTGCTTAAAAAAGCAGTAATTTTTGTCATAATTCTAAAATTAAATTGTAATTGCACTGTACTTTGAAAAAAAAATTCAGCATAAACTTTTTTATTGTTCACCTCCTAAATTGGCTCTTGTGTTACTTTGCTTTGGTTTCATTAAGAACAATATTTTATAATAAACATATTGTTTTAATACAATACTTTTATTTCACAGATTTTCTTGAAATTTTTCTATAACATTGGGATGGTTAAAAAGCATTTTTCAAATTGAAGCGCATCAAAAAACATAATCTATATGTGCATCTAAAAGATGCTTAATGACTACCATTAGTGATTTAGTCAAGTAAATAAATAAACATGTAAGTAGCCTAGTCCATGATCTGAGGACCAATAACTTTAGCTGGGCTTTGAAAAATTAAGAATACTTTACCACCATGTTTTTAACCTATTGTTTATCAAATATCCCATAGATACTATAAAATGTTCTGTAAAATTTCATTATTTGTTTATTTATTTTTGTCTCCTGTAATGTACATCATCTTTTGTTCTATGAGCCTTCCCCAACTCCTCAAGAAACTGAAACCATTTCATGGTGGTGGCCCACTGGGTAGCAGTTTTACAGCTGTTTAATTTCCCTGGTTTAGTTTTCTACTCTTGTCATCACCTCCACCAGTTTGATTCAAAACCCTACTAACAATTTTGTTCTTCTACTTTTCCACTTTCAGCATTAACGCTGGAATAGATTAAGAAGTGCAAAGGATTATTCTGTCTCCAATCCTTCACAAGAGTTATATTTTGTTTTCATCATATAAGAATCTTCATCCCTATAAACACTAAAAGCAAGGGTACTGCAGAAATTGCCTGTTTTCAGATGGAAGTAACTTAGGGGTCAAGTTTGTCAGTCTCAGAAGTTCAGGCTGACAGTTCATCTGTCATTTCCTTTCATCTATTCTCTCTAGTTTCCCTCTTGTTTATATCTGGATCCAGAAGTGTGGTAGTTATAGTATATACATAAAACACCAGCTTAGCCTATTTTTTCAGACTATGTAGTAATTGCCTTGAAACCTAAAGAATGGCAAAAATAAATATTTACGTTCATCCACTTGATCTATTTGTAACAGTCATTTAGAGATCCCTTTTGACATGTAAAATGGAATCATATATTTCTCCCTGGTAAGCAAGGGACTTTTCTGTGTTTTTGTGTATGACTGATTTGTCCAACATGCCCTATATTCCAAGTTCAGTTTTCATGGTACTTGTTAGCACAGGATCCAAAAGTACATTGTAGGCAGGATAGTCCATGAAAGAAAAATATATTAATCGATATTGCATGTACTATCCAATCAGGATTTGATGTCTGATCTCAGCAGGAAAGCTATGCTTTACCTCTCTGGTTGCTAATAATAGTGTCTGGTCTTCTTAGATATTCTGTACCATCTATTTTCTAGCTATTTTCTTTCTGTGCTTGAATAACATTGTGAAATTGAGTGAATTCTCATCTACTATTTCCTTTTTTATTCCTCAAGTCATCATATTATCTAGATGAGTTTCTCCACCTCAGAAACTAATCATTTCCACTGTTTCTCAGAAAAATACTTGTTAGTCTCCATTCTATTTTTGCCTATAAGTGTCCATTTAGTCCTCTTTTAAGGGAATAATGGCACAATATTTGTATATTTATGTTCTTAGTATTCATATTTGGACTATAATTTCTCTGATACAAAAATTGTTATTTATATACTAAAAAAAAAAAGGCTGCAGCAAGTTCAAATTGATAAGAAATAATAGACTGGTGGGGGGAGTGGCTTCAGTATTGACTGTGTCCAGACTTGGGCCCAAGGCAATCACTTCTTTTTCATTTCCTTTTTTTTTTTTTGCTTCAGAACACATTTCCTCGTCCACTCTTCTAATAGAACTTAACACCTATATAGTTATTTCTTTCAAGGTTTTCACATTTGTTTTTTGGTTTTTACATTTTCTATGATATCATCCCTTTATAACAGCTATCCTTTAATAAGTACTCAATAAATTTTTGATGAGCCTAATTTAGTAAGTTTAATTAGGTTTTGATAGGTATAACTAAACACATCCTCTTTTTTCTTTCTGTCTCAAAAGAAGTATGCTTATTTCATATAGAAAAAAAATAAAAACTTGCACTGCTCTTCCTTTGCTCTTTAGTAACTTCTGGAACTGACATTTCATCTTCTCATCCTTGTCTAGTATTAAGAAAAATAATTGAGATAAAATATTTCACAGAGGCAGACAGCTATATTTTCTTGAATATAAAGTAGAAAGAAAAAAAGGAAAGAAAGAAAAAGGAAGAAAGAAAGAAGAAGAAACAAGGAAGGAAGGAAGTGGAGGGGAGGGGTGAAGGGAGAGGAGAGGAGAGGAAGGGAGGGGAGGGGAGAGAAGAGAAGGGAAGAGAAGGAAAGGGAAGGGAAGGAAAGGGAAGGGGAGGGAAGGGGAGAGAAGAAGAGAAGGAAAGAACCTCAATATTATTTCCTTGGAGAAAGAACCTCAATATTATTTCTTTGGAGAGATCTTGACAAGTGTGTGTGGAAAAAAAAAATCTTTTTTTTTTTTTTCACCACAAAACAAGATTTAATTTTAAATGTGTTATTTTACTCCTAAGAATGTCAGACTCTAAGAGTAAAGACCTTGGTAATATGGTTCAAGACTAGAGTAGTGTCTGCTCCAAAGATACTTCCAAAAAATTTGTTTAAAGAGTGAATGAGGGGCGCCTGGGTGGCTCAGTGGGTTAAGCCTCTGCCTTCAACTCAGGTCATGATCTCAGGGTCCTGGGATCGAGCCCCGCATTGGGCTCTCTGCTTGGCGGGGAGCCTGCTTCCTCCTCTCTCTCTGCCTGCCTCTCTTCCTACTTGTGATCTCTTTCTCTGTCAAATAAATAAATAAAATATTTAAAAAAAAAAAGAGTGAATGAGTGAGGTTCACCTTTTTCATGTATAACATGAAGATAAAACACTAGCTTGTAAGTACTTCATGAATATTGGATACAAATGATATTTATGTGATATATATAATATCTATGCAATTTGTAATATGTATATATACATACATTTATACATACACACAGAGACTATTTATCTACCAATCTATCATCATTTAAATAGTCTATTTTAGAAGGCTTGTTTTATTTCAAGAAATATCTTCTTTTTTTCAAGATCTGAAAATTACTTGCTGTGGGACCAGCTTGGCATGTCACCTTCTGAGTCTCGGTAAATTCATCTCTAAATGGTATCTACCTTTTAGTTTGTTATGAAGCTTATATGAGCTAATGTATATAAAGTGCTTTACCTATAGAAGGTGATAAAAATAAGTTCAAGCCACAGTTAACTATAATTTTTACCAATAAAAATTACTATAAAGTAATAAAAATTGGATGACACAGATTTCATATTAAATTATTTCTTCAGACAAGCTATTGAATAGCATGGTTATTTTCTTGTACAAACATGCATTGGAGATTGAATACTTTACATATCCAGAATCAGATATTAAAACAAGTCTTGAAAATTAAAAGTCCCAATTTTAGTGCCAATGAGTAAGATTCATGTCCAGGTTTGGTTTTAGAATTTTCTCTGGTTAATAAATACAGAAACTATTAGGAGTGAAAATTACCTTAGGTCTAATTCTCAGAAATATTTATTTGCTCTGAATCAGACAGTCTTTTAAGAATACGGAGTATAGGAAACACCTAATTTACATAAATGGGCAGTTTGGGTGGTATTATAAATTAGCATAGTTTCCATTGCTAGGAAGTAGTGGTTTCTATACATAGATTTGTTAAAAGACTAAAAAGAGTATGTTCATTTTTCATATGATTTTCTGGCACTTTGTCTTCTATTTACCCCATGATAACTTTGATCACATTTTCACATTTCAAGTATTATAATCCCTCTCTCTCTCTCTCTCTCTCTCTATATATATATATATATGCATAAATATATATAGATATATATACTATCCATCACCTATCTATCTGAGAGTCATCTAACTTCCTTAAGCACTAGAAGAAATACAATACATTTTATAAGAATACAGGCCACAGCCAGATTTAAAAGCTATATAATTACTGGCAAGTTACTTCCTGTATTCTGATTTCACTTCCTTCATCTGTTAGACAGGAATAACATGAGTAGCCACCTCAGTGGATCATGGCGAGGTTTCAGTAAGCTCGTACAGCTTAGAAAAATATCCAGAACATAGTAAATGCTGTATGTATCGGCTACTATGATTTAGAAATAAAATTTGAACTGCATTTTCTGATTATACTAAGTGTGGTACATAGACCACCAAAAAGATGGTGTAACTATGCTTTATACTATTACATGTATAATGAATGGGTCTTGGCTTGAGTAGTGGTTCTGAAATGCCAAATGATCACCAAAGATGTTGATTAAAATCCAGATCTTCACACTTGTCCTTAGAAAGGCTGAGTGATAGTCTGAATAAAGTCAAGTCTTCCGTAGTTTAGAGAAGACTAGCAGATAATTCTGCATGGAATGAACATAGAGGATAATTGACAACAACAACATGAAGGACTCCTAAAAAAGCACAATCTTTGAGGATCTCAAAATCTCCTCAAGTATTTGTAGAGTCACCATCACACCTATAATTGAAGTTATTAGTTGTATGGGGATTTTTTTTAAAGGTCCTATTTATTAATTTGACAGAGAGAGAGAGACAGCAAGAAAGGGAATATAAGGAGGTGGAGTGGGAGAGGGAGAAGCAGGCGTCCCGCTGATCAGGGAGCCCGATGTGGGGCAGGATCCCAGGACCCTAGGATCATGACCTTAGCCGAAGGCAGACTCCTAAAGACTGAACCACCCAAGCACCAAGATTTTTTTTTCTTTACAGTTCTTTGGATTCACAGAGGAGAAAGAAACCAAATTTGGTGGATTTGGAAAAGGTTTCTTTTTTTTTTCTTTCTTTTTTCTTTTTTATTAACATATAATGTATTATTAGCCCCAGGGGTACAGGTATGTGAATCACCAGGTACACACTTCCCAGTACTCACCATAGTGGAAAAGGTTTCTAATTGGAGATGAAAGTTGAAGAATAAGTGATATTTCAATTAGTCAGTAAATAAATCAGTGAAGGAGAAGAAATGGCAAGACTACAGAAAAGTAGGAAAGAAAAGGGTACAATGTGAACATGATGGCATAAATATACAGTTGACTTTTGAACAACACCGGTTTGGACTTCAGGGATCCACTTCCAGGAAGATTTTCTTCAATAAACACAGTATAGTACTGTAAATGTATCTTCTATTCCTTATTATTTTCAATACATTTTCTTTTTTCGAGCTTACTTAGTTGTGAAAATGCAGTATATAAACATATAATATAAAATATGTGTTTATCTACTATTACTTTATAGGAAAGGCTTCTAGTCATCAGTAAGCTATTAGTATTTAATTTTTTGGAGAGTCAAAAGTTATATATGGATTTTTGATTGGGTGTAGTCAAGGGTCAAGTGTATATATATATATATATGTATATATGTATATATAAATACACACACTATTTTATATATATATATCACACATATGCATATATATACACAATATATATATACATATGTATTATATGTATATATATATACAAATAATATTCATATACAAGCAATACAACATATGTTGTACTAATTTTTTTCTGTATATTCTGTATATTATGATGTTTTGACATCTTCAAAAATAATCTTTTTGGCTGAGGAGACACTACCCCTCCTGAGCCAGCTGATTCTTAGAGAAAGCAAGACTGAGTCAGGAACATACTTTTGACTAACCAATTCGGAGTCATACCTAGCCTATACATCCCAAGAGGCAATATTTCTCTGACTTAATCATCTCAGGGTCATGTGCCAGGCAACTAGAGACCACTCTTTCAGCCCAATGCCTATAAAAATTATTCAAACTAGCCACTCCCAGACCATTTACCCTATCTTGTCTTTCCCAGGGAAAACCCAATAAAGAAGGCTTCTGCTCCTTTTATCTTGTTATTTTGCCATGATCAAGTAGTAGCTTCATTCTCTGAGTCCCACATATGTTTTCCAACATCTGCCACCTTAAACTCAGTTAAAAGAAAAGTGTAAAGAGGCTGGGTAGTTATTGTTCATTTGTTTTTCTGTCTGCATATTTTTGTGTAATAAACCAAAAAATAGTGACATAAAACAACAACAAAAAATTAATTAATTAATTAAAATTCTTCTGCTCGTCAAAGCATCTTTTAACTCCTTTTAAATTACTTTCACAGTTTAGTAAACTTGTTAAAGTAATTTTTTTGATATATAATTTAATTATAACAAAATGCATATATTGTATGTTTGGTAAGTTTTATACAACGTCTGACCCAATCAAAACAGAAAATTTCCACTTCTCTTGAATTTCCTGCATGTCAGTTTTTCAGTCACACCACATGCACTACATTTTTATCATTTGCATCTCTGTAGCTTAGTTTTGGCTTTAATTAGAACTTCATGAAATGGTATCAAACATGAACTTTTTAATATATTTGTTCATTTTGTGTGCATATTTTATATGTATTACATATATATGTATATGTGCAGTATGTGTGCATATATAATGAAGTAATGATAATAATACACACACACACACATATAATACGATGAAGTATCTTCTATTGTATTAGAGTGATACAATTTGTTACTCTACCAACATATTGGTAGACATCTGAGTTCTTTCCAGTTTTTAGCTATTTTTTTATTGTTATGTTCAGTTTGCCACTATATAGTACATAATTAGTGCTTGATGCAGTGTTCTGTGATTCATTAATTAAGTATAACACTCAGTGCTCATTGTTAAAACTGCTAATAACATCCTTGTAGAGATTTTTTTGTGGATATATATTTTTATCCTTTGGGGATTTCACAGAAATAACAGTCCTGGGTATTTATTTATTTATTTATTTATTATTTATTTATTTATTTTTGAGAGAGAGAGAGAGTGAGCTTATGTGTTCATATCAGAAGCTGATGAGGCAGGGGAGGTGCTGAGGGAGAGAGAAAATCTTAAGCAGGCTGCATGCTTAATGCAGAACTCTATGCAGGGCTCCATCTCATGATACTGAGATTATGACCCGAGTTGAAATCAAGAGTCAGATACTTAACCATCTGAGCCATCCCGGCACTCCTATTATTTACCTTTTATATACTACATAACTTACTTATATATTGTTTTTGTTGTTTCATTTTACAGCAGGTGAATATAAGCTGTATGAAAACAGGAATATGGTTTGTTTATTCCTCAGAACATTCTATGTTATAGAAAAGTGCCTAATGCTTGGTGGTTGTATATTTTATCTTTAAGAAATGACCAAACTATTTCCCTAAGTAGCTATGTATTTTACACTCCCACCAATAATGTGTGAGTTCTAGTTGACTTACCCTCACTAAAACTGGTAGAATCGGTCCTTTTAATTCTATCAATCTTTACGAGGGTCAAGTAATTTATCATTATGGTATAAATTAGCATTTCCCTCATAACTAAGAATCTTAATTATCTTTTCATGTACTTACTAGTCATTTTTATGTGTGAATGTTTGAATGTCTGTTCAAAATCTTTCTGGGTTTTATTTTTTGCTTTTTGTTTTCTTTTTAATTATAATTGTATATATTTTGGGTGCAACGATGCAGCAGTTTGAATATTTACCTTAAAGGTAAATGACATTATATCAATATATTGGATTTTTCAAAATGTCAAAAAAAAATGAATGGTTGTGCATGTTAAAAAAGCAGATAATCACAATTAAAAACATTAACAAAATGTAAAAGGAAAACTATTAAAAAAAATTTCATTCTTGGGGCGCCTGGGTGGCTCAATGGGTTAAAGCCCCTGCCTTCAGCTCAGGTCATGATCTCAGGGTCCTGGGATCGAGCCCCACATCGGGTTATCTGCTCAGCAGGGAGCCTGGTCCCCCTTTCCCCCGCCTGCCTCTCTGCCTACTTGTGATCTCTATCAAATAAACAAATAAAATCTTAAAAAAAAAATCTCATTCTTGTGTGAGATGCAAACCAAACCTTGATTAAAAATAGAAGTTTTAGAATTTATTTCTGGTGATATTTTCAGAAGTCTCTGGTTAGAAAACCTACACTGGTTGGGTGGCACAATACTCTTTCAGATCTGAGGTTTTAGTCTGATAGAAAAGTCTGTTGAATTTTGTTGTGGGTTTTTTTCTTTTTTCTTCTTAAGATTATTTAGATATTTTTGATAGACTATTTTTTTATGGCAATTTTAGGTTCATGGCAAAATTGAGCAGAAGAACAAAGTTTTCCCATATATCCTTTACCTCACACATGTATAGCCTCCCCACCATCAATATTTTTCACCAGAGGGGTACATTTTTTACAGGTGATGAGTCTACATTGATACCTAATTATCAGCCAAAGATTACAGTTTATAATAAGATTCACTCTTGGGGTTATGCATTCTATGAGTTTTGATAAACACAATGACCTAAATCCACCACAAAGTATCATAGGGAATAGTTTCATTGCCCTCAAAATCTCCTGTGTTCCCCCTCTTTCCCACACTTTTTATCTCTCCCTCTCCTCAATTCCTGTCAGCCACTAATCATAGTTTTGTCTTTTCAATATGGCACATAGTTGGAATCTTAGAGTATGTAACTTTTTTAGGTTGGCTTCTTTCACTTAGTAATGTGCATTTAAGGTTCCTCCATGTTTTCCGGTTGTTTTGTTTTGTGACTTGATAGTTCATTTCTTTTTAGCACTGAGTAATATTCTATTGTCTGGATCTATCCCAGTTTATTTACCCATTCACCTACTGAAGGATATCTTAGTTCCTTCCAAGTTTTGCCAATTATGAATAATGCTGCTATAAACATTGTGTTTATATCTGTACTTATCCATATGCAAGTTTTTGTATGGACATAAGTTTTTAACTCATTTGCATAAATACCAAGGCATACAATTGCTGGATCATATGGCAAGAGTATGTTTAGTTTTCTAAGAAAGAGCCAAACTGTTTTCCAAATTGGTTGTGTAATTTTGCACTCTCACTACCAATGAATGAGAGTTTCTGTTGCTCCAGATTGTTGAAAGCACTTGGTGCCATCAATGTCCCAGATCTGGCCTTTCTAATAAGTGTGCACTTATATTTCATGTTGTTTTACTTTGTAATTCCCCAATGACATGTGCATCCTTAATGACAGAAGCATTTTTTCATATGCTTAGTTAACATGTGTATTATCTTTTTTGCTGAAGTGTCTATTCACATCTCGTATATATTCTTGATTGGGTTGTTCATTATCTTGTTGTTGAGCTTTATAATATGCAGTATTCCCTTTTTACTTTATACTTATCAATAAGATGGAATGCTTCAATGACTTCCAAGCTAAACAGCAGGGGGTGTTAATGTGATCTATATGTCTAATAGATCAGTGACTCCTCAATCTGATCAGAACTCCAATCCTTTGGAGTTCTATAAGTGATAAAACATTTTTTTTTCCACTAGGGATTCTATTTCATAATTTCTATATTTGGTTGAAATTTAAATAAACAGGAAAAAACTCTAGCCGGTCTATGGCTGTCTAACTGGGACAATCACTAGAATAAACTAACCTTAGGGTGTTAGATATTCAAATGAGGAACCAAAATTTATTGGTTTTCTATCAAGTATGATTCATTGTGCTAACTACTGGGAACACATATAAGTTTCCATTCAGTGATGTCATACAGTAAAACTAGAAAGTAAACAAGCAAGCAGATGAGTAAAAGAAATATATAGCATTTTATTTAATTACCATAAATGTGGGAACTAAGAAAAACTGAAGAATCAGACATTCAGATTGGAAAAATGAGCAACAACTTAGAGAACATTATCACTTAGTTGTATCTTTAAGGACAAATGAGAATCCACTAAGTGTAGAAAGGAGGATAAGTATATTCAGATATTCTTGCAAAGACAAAACAAGATAAGAAAGTGATTTATTTATGTTAGGAACAGCAAAAATTCCTTATGGTCTCAGGATTGGGTTTAAATGGGGGATGGTAACAAATTAGGGTCCTCTACAAACAATACCATATGAAAGTAGGTATAGGCACACTGTTCCCCAACTATATTCTTCTTCTTCCTTTTCTCCTTAATACTGCCTTTTTTCCCCTAGAAATATGCACATATATATTATAATATATAAAATATAAACTGCATGAAAGTGGGAAATGTCTATGTTTCTTTTTCCTCAGTGTATCCTATGGAACTAGAACAGTGTCTAGCACTTGTTACATGATGAGTATTTATTTGTGAAATAAATGAGAGAACAGATATCCCCATATGTAAATTTGGTAGTATTATAGGAAGAATTGCAGGTCAGAATTATAATAGTTACAGAGTTGGTCAGACCACTATTGGACCAGTCTCTTAAATTTTATCAAATTTCTCATAGTAATTAGAAAAAGGGATGCTTCCCATGTAGCATCATAAGAAGATTAACTATTATATGTGAAAGCACTCTATAAACTCCATATTATACAAAATAAGGATTTTTGCTTATGTTAAGGGTTTGAATGGCAGCATGGCATCATGGAAAGAACACCAGGTTCATGGTGAAGAAAAAGAATGAAATATTATTGATATCATTTATTCTTTCATTTTTTATAGTCTCTGCAAAATTGAATCAAACAAATATACTTGAATATATAAATTGGTCTCAGACTGTACTACTCAATACTCCTTTTACTGCCATGATGGGCTATTATACAGACCATGAGTGATAGTTTATGAAAAACTAATGGGTTCAGCTACTTTCAAAGCATAAATATTTTGTTGCTCTTATTGTCTCTTTGTTTTTACCTCCATCTTTCATTTGGAGTGCTTCTCCTGAGAGTACATCAGACTCTAGACCCTTTTTACTGCTACAACTCAGTGTTCACTGTCATTATAAGAACACCTCGTGCATGTCTCCTTCATTTTGGAAGTTGTCATGTTATGTAAACATCCTATCATGACTGATTCAGGTGTGATTATTTGCAGCAGTGAGAAAGAGGGTCCATATGTCCAGTTCCTTTGCAACAAATGATATCATATTGCGTTCTGTGTGTTCAGTGAAAAGAGATCACATAATCTTAATGAAATAAGACAGAAAGTATATGCAATTAGGGAAACATGATTCTTCCTCATGATCCTTTTTGCCTGCATTTTGGTGAAAAAGCTGGGATGGATTCTACAGGTTAGAAACAGTATGATATTAATTTCAGAGAAAATGTGTTTAAAACCATCATGGTAAAACAACAATAACAACAAGTCACGAAGCAGTAAAATGTATATTTACTGGGCAATAATCATTTTGAGGGCTCTTTCAGAACTATTTTCAAAGGAATGAGTTGCCTACCTGGAGTGCAATTATGTTATGCAAGACAGCTCAGCTTGCTTATGTGTAGTTAGCAAGAGCTTCTAGTTAGCTAAGATACATCTATTTATACTAATAATTTTGTTGTGAAATAGTTTTAGTGATATGGTACTTACCCGGATGCTTTTAAAATGCCTTTCCACAAATGAAACCATGAGGACAGGTTGTAATAAATGGATACTAACAGGAAAATAAGGCAAAGGAGAAGATTGTGATAATAACTCAACGCTATCATGAAAAATGGGCTGTGTCTGAGTAAAAAAGACATTTTTTTCATAGAGAAATCAGAGGTTCCTGGATGAAAAGTTAAACTTCAAACTCTGCTCTACAGATAATAATACTTCCATTACCCAAGGTATTATGATTATGAT
Organism: Lontra canadensis; assembly: GCF_010015895.1. NCBI lineage: Eukaryota > Metazoa > Chordata > Mammalia > Carnivora > Mustelidae > Lontra > Lontra canadensis. The sequence continues at coordinate 9,212,726 of NW_022631021.1, read as the reverse complement.
ATCAGATAAAGTGGCTATGGAACACATCGACTAGCTATTAATTTCAAACTGGAATTTCAGAAAATTTTTAAATACAAAGAACTTAAAATAAGAATATAGCAAAATAAAGTAGTTAAATCAAATCTAAATATATAAACCATATATATTCTATAGTATGAAATAAGATGAGCTTGTATTAATATATCCAGTTAATTGTTAATAATTCCAAAATACACAAAAACTCAAAGTACTGAAAATATTTTGTTTTGTTTTTACTTTCTCTCCCTTTTTCCTGGAACAATAGTTTTTGTTTTGTTTTGTTTTGTTTTTCTTTTGGTTTTCTAGTGTACTACATTATGTCCCTTTGACTTGAATACATTAATATGATTTTCTTTTTGGGAACAGAGAATTCTCCACAGAATTTAGAGGACTTATTTTGTAATTGTACATTCTTTCAAATATATACTTAATATTGAACTTTCTGGGTTTCACTCCTGCTGTATTTGTACCACATTTGACAGACTGAGTTATACAGGGATGATGGTGCATTAGGGGGTCTATTATAATGCAGTTTCCTTTCAGATTAAAATTTTCCAAAAGAAAGTTAACATGATTCTTTCTTTATAGTACAGATAAAGAAGATAAGTTTTCTTAGTTTCTTACCATATTTCTGTTTCATTTAAATCTTAGTCATATAATCGTTTTCCTTTCTTTAAAAAATGATTTGTAATTATAAAAACTCTCCCAACTTTTCAGATAGTGCTGGGACTGTGGCAAATTATATTCATTGTTCCATCAGTCCAACATTTTGAAAGGAAAGGGTGAAATGGTGTTAGCAGATTTTGGCAAATGTATTATTCAGGAAAGGTTAGTGAACTGCTTCTAGCTGAGCCAGAATACCCAGTCTTGTTTTATCTTGTAAAAACAAAAGCATACATGAAGATTTCCCCATTGTGCTCAACAAGCTTTCTGAACCCAGACAGAATGTAGCACTTGCTCAGAACTATTCCTAATGATTTCCTCCACAGCCAGACCGGAAACCTAAAGCTCTTTAATATTCTAGCCTCATTATTCTCATTTTCTATAATTTAACAACTCCTCATATTATTCTTAATGGAAAAGTCATGCAATATTGAGCAGTAACTGCTGTTAATTTCCTGCTGTATATCATTTGCATTTTTTGTTGCTGGTGGAGAGTAATTAACATGCTCTAATTATCATACTGATTGTCTTTTTTTAGCTTATGAGAATATAGTCTTCTCAACCCTCGTTGATCTTACAATAGTATATTTTATTGTTCCCAATAATAGTATCCCGGGATATACAAGACTAAAATTGTTACAGAAAAATTGTGTGATTCTGCAGTAGCAGGTTTTCTAAATGGTTCAATTTAAAACAGAGTAATGTAAGTTTTTATAGTTCCTATCAAAAAACATGGAGTCTTATTTCTGTGGCAGGACAATGCCATCCTTTTTTGTGAAGTGAATTACAGTTATATTACACTATTATCACATGAGAAAATGTTTTCTCATATTCCATTCAGATTGTATCTTTTATTTCTTCATATTTCAAAGGTTTATGTTAAAAACTTGCTATGTATATACTTGCAAGAATTTTTAGTACATTAGATTCTTTCTTTTAAAAATAACATTTTTCTCAATTTAATATATTTACTTTGTAACTTTTAAAATTATCAACCAAAATTTTATAAAATAATATGAAGACAAAAAAGATAAAAATAAATCATGCTGTACTTTTGAAATAGTACAAAAAGCCCTATTGATAATACAACAAATTGTTGACAACGTTCAACTCATATTTTATGTCTAAACATACCCTGAGCACAGCTAGCTGCATTATCATAGGAGAGTTTGTATGTTTATTTGGTGAAGGGCAGACTTCAGGACAATCAATATTTATGACAGACATATTATATCCAAGGAATGCTATCCCACAAAAGTTACAATGAGGAATAGAACTCATTTCTATATTAACTCCCATTTTGTTCCAATTACCAATGTATTCTATACCATGGAAAAGAAAACAAATAAAAGACACAAAGATGACCTGAATATAAAACACTAGACAAAGGTACACTTTTTTTTTAATTTACTTTTAGAAAAAAACTTAAAGTAAAATAGAGTATCACCAAAACAGTAAATAGATTAGAAGGGAAGGCTGTGATAATTCCTTTCTGTATAAAGACAGTTGTGATCAAATGGGCTGAAATGCAAATTACATTTGCTCAAAAAAATCAGTACAGGTTAATGTTAGACTTTACATTTTGAGTGAATAAATTCTGATCATGACTCCACCATTTGTTTGAATTCAGACATATTACAAGTTATATAAAAACTTACAAGTTATTTTCTTTCTCTCCTAAATAGAGGTAATATTAACATCTCTCTCACATGGTTGTTTTGAGCATTACAAAGTTACACGTCAGGTAAAACACTTCCCATACTGTGTGGATCAAAGAAAAAAAATCAATTAAAAATTGGCTATTTATATGTTATTTTTAAAAGGACATAATTGACTTTAGGAATTTTTCAATTCTGGACTCTAGTCTCATAATCAGAGTTAGGTTTGTTTCTATCCCTTGGTTCAGCTCTGCTCTGCATGTGTTGGTTTTAGTCTCATTTTGCCCATGATCACAGGACGACTGTAACAATTCCTATTTTACACACTCTGAAGTTAAAATCCAGTGTGCCCTTAAGTTTCTCAGAAATATCCAAACATGACTTTTTTTTTAAAGATATTATTATTTATTTGACAGGAAGAGAGATCACAAATAGGCAGAGAGGCAGGCAGAGAGAGAGGGGAAAGCAGGCTTTTTGATAAGCAGAGAGCTGGATGCAGGATGGTGCCAGGACCCTGAGATCATGACCTGAGCTGAAGTCAGAGGCTTAACCCACTGAGCCACCCAGGCACCCCTCCAAACATGACATTAAATAAGCCTGGTTGATATGATATGAATCATATGCCAAACCCAGAGTTACTGTGATCAAAAAGTTAAATCCACCAGCTGGCTTAAAACTAGATAACACACTTGCTTATTTGCAGTGGTAAGGTCCCACCGAAACCACATGCCCTAAGGATGATTGAGCTTTTGATCCCCAAATGAAAACTGGGTCTTTACCACAAATATTGCACATAGATAGTAGGGGCCCAAACAATAAACCTAGCAAGCAAGAAAAAAAGCAAAGGATGTTAAAATATAAGAACTATATTTTATAAATGCTATGGAAATAGTTGAGTTTGATTAAACTTTAAAAAAAATGAGCATCTGAGCTTGAGCAAAACTTCTAAACTCTCAGAATCTCAAGTTCTTCATCACCAAAAAAAGCAAAGATTTTTTTTCTCAAAGTTTTTGTTACAAAACAGAGAAAGTATTTATAAAATAATTAATTTTGTGTTTGACAAAGAAATACTGTAGGTAACTAAAAGTCCTATTAAAATAATATAATAATTACAGGGGGAGGAGTCAAGATGGTGGAGAAGTAGCAGGATGAGACTATATCAGGTAGCAGGAGATCAGCTAGATAGCTTATCAATCCATTGCAAACACCTACAAATCCAACAGGAGATCGAAGAGAAGAAGAACAGCAATTCTAGAAACAGAAAATCAA